>NW_027015637.1:0-22595 GCF_036934945.1 Oncorhynchus masou masou
TATGTGATGTTATTACTGGTGACTGGGTCTCTGTATGTGATGTTATTACTGGTGACTGGGTCTCTGTATGTGATGTTATTACTGGTGACTGGGTCTCTGTATGTGATGTTATTACTGGTGACTGGGTCTCTGTATGTGATGTTGTTACTGGTGACTGGGTCTCTGTATGTGATGTTATTACTGGTGACTGGGTCTCTGTATGTGATGTTGTTACTGGTGACTGGGTCTCTGTATGTGATGTTGTTACTGGTGACTGGGTCTCTGTATGTGATGTTATTACTGGTGACTGGGTCTCTGTATGTGATGTTGTTACTGGTGACTGGGTCTCTGTATGTGATGTTATTACTGGTGACTGGGTCTCTGTATGTATGATGTTATTACTGGTGACTGGGTCTATGTATGTGATGTTATTACTGGTGACTGGGTCTCTGTGATGTTATTACTGGTGACTGGGTCTTTGTGTCCAGTGTATTACTGGTGACTGGGTCTCTGTATGTGATGTTATTACTGGTGACTGGGTCTCTGTATGTGATGTTATTACTGGTGACTGGGTCTCTGTATGTGATGTTATTACTGGTGACTGGGTCTCTGTATGTGATGTTATTACTGGTATGTTACTGGTGACTGGGTCTCTGTATGTGATGTTATTACTGGTGACTGGGTCTCTGTATGTGATGTTATTACTGGTGACTGGGTCTCTGTATGTGATGTTATTACTGGTGACTGATGTTGTTACTGGTCTCTGTATGTGATGTTATTACTGGTGACTGGGTCTCTGTATGTGATGTTATTACTGGTGACTGGGTCTCTGTATGTGATGTTATTACTGGTGACTGGGTCTCTGAATGTGATGTTATTACTGGTGACTGGGTCTCTGTATGTGATGTTATTACTGGTGACTGGGTCTCTGTATGTGATGTTATTACTGGTGACTGGGTCTCTGTATGTGATGTTATTACTGGTGACTGGGTCTTATGTGATGTTATTACTGGTGACTGGGTCTCTGTATGTGATGTTATTACTGGTGACTGGGTCTCTGTATGTGATGTTATTACTGGTGACTGGGTCTCTGTATGTGATGTTATTACTGGTGACTGGGTCTCTGTATGTGATGTTATTACTGGTGACTGGGTCTCTGTATGTGATGTTGTTACTGGTGACTGGGTATGTGATGTTGTTACTGGTGACTGGGTCTCTGTATGTGATGTTATTACTGGTGACTGGGTCTCTGTATGTGATGTTATTACTGGTGACTGGGTCTCTGTATGTGATGTTATTACTGGTGACTGGGTCTCTGTATGTGATGTTATTACTGGTGACTGGGTCTCTGTATGTGATGTTATTACTGGTGACTGGGTCTCTGTATGTGATGTTATTACTGGTGACTGGGTCTCTGTATGTGATGTTATTACTGGTGACTGGGTCTCTGTATGTGATGTTATTACTGGTGACTGGGTCTCTGTATGTGATGTTGTTACTGGTGACTGGGTCTCTGTATGTGATGTTATTACTGGTGACTGGGTCTCTGTATGTGATGTTATTACTGGTGACTGGGTCTCTGTATGTGATGTTGTTACTGGTGACTGGGTCTCTGTATGTGATGTTATTACTGGTGACTGGGTCTCTGTATGTGATGTTATTACCTGGTGACTGGGTCTCTGTATGTGATGTTGTTACTGGTGACTGGGTCTCTGTATGTGATGTTATTACTGGTGACTGGGTCTCTGAATGTGATGTTATTACTGGTGACTGGGTCTCTGTATGTGATGTTATTACTGGTGACTGGGTCTCTGTATGTGATGTTATTACTGGTGACTGGGTCTCTGTATGTGATGTTATTACTGGTGACTGGGTCTCTGTATGTGATGTTATTACTGGTGACTGGGTCTCTGTATGTGATGTTATTACTGGTGACTGGGTCTCTGTATGTGATGTTGTTACTGGTGACTGGGTCTCTGTATGTGATGTTGTTACTGGTGACTGGGTCTCTGTATGTGATGTTATTACTGGTGACTGGTCTCTGTATGTGATGTTGTTACTGGTGACTGGGTCTATGTGATGTTATGGTGACTGGGTCTCTGTATGTGATGTTGTTACTGGTGACTGGGTCTCTGTATGATGTTGTTACTGGTGACTGGGTCTCTGTATGTGATGTTATTACTGGTGACTGGGTGTTTGTATGTGATGTTATTACTGGTGACTGGGTCTCTGTATGTGATGTTATTACTGGTGACTGGGTCTCTGTATGTGATGTTATTACTGTGTGACTGGGTCTCTGTATGTGATGTTATTACTGGTGACTGGGTCTCTGTATGTGATGTTATTACTGGTGACTGGGTCTCTGTATGTGATGTTATTACTGGTATGTTACTGGTGACTGGGTCTCTGTATGTGATGTTATTACTGGTGACTGGGTCTCTGTATGTGATGTTATTACTGACTGGGTCTCTGTATGTGATGTTATTACTGGTGACTGGGTCTCTGTATGTGATGTTGTTACTGTTTACTGGGTCTCTGTATGTGATGTTATTACTGGTGACTGGGTCTCTGTATGTGATGTTATTACTGGTGACTGGTTCTGTATGTGATGTTATTACCGGTGACTGGGTCTCTGTATGTGATGTTATTACTGGTGACTGGGTCTCTGTATAATGTTATTACTGGTGACTGGGTCTCTGAATGTGATGTTATTACTGGTTACTGGGTCTCTGTATGTGATGTTATTACTGGTGACTGGGTCTCTGTATGTGATGTTATTACTGGTGACTGGGTCTCTGTATGTGATGTTATTACCGGTGACTGGGTCTCTGTATGTGATGTTATTACTGGTTACTGGGTCTCTGTATGTGATGTTATTACTGGTGACTGGGTCTCTGAATGTGATGTTATTACTGGTGACTGGGTCTCTGTATGTGATGTTATTACTGGTGACTGGGTCTCTGTATGTGATGTTATTACTGGTGACTGGGTCTCTGAATGTGATGTTATTACTGGTGACTGGGTCTCTGTATGTGATGTTATTACTGGTGACTGGGTCTCTGTATGTGATGTTATTACTGGTGACTGGGTCTCTGAATGTGATGTTATTACTGGTGACTGGGTCTCTGTATGTGATGTTATTACTAGGGTCCTGTGTGGCTCAGTCGGTAGAGCATGGCGCTTGCAACGCCAAGCGTCGTGGGTTCGATTCCCGCTGGGGCCACCCATATGTAAAAGTAGTGGTCCCAGCCGACTTGTAAGTCGCTTTGGACAAAAGCGTCTGCTAAATGGGATATATATATATATATTACTGGTGACTGGGTCTCTGTATGTGATGTTATTACCGGTGACTGGGTCTCTGTATGTGATGTTATTACTGGTTACTGGGTGTACATGGTGTACTGTCTCCTGAAGGAAGGACTTACCTAGAACACAATGACCGGTCACATTCTCCAACTGAACCGACAGTCATTGGACTCAACAACGAGCCTCCGCCTTTTGGGTTATACTGTGTGTCTGTACTGTAGTTGGTTATGGTTAATGTGTCACATCGATAAGTGTTTATGTCCAAGGATTCTTCAGGAGGTGACATTCAAGGAGTCGTCTTGGATAGTTTACAAATGTCCCGATTCAAGGTCCACGTGAACAGATCTCAAAACCTCCACAAAGTTGAAAATGACAACTTACTTGTATCTCTTTCATAATATGAGACCACTCTGTACGGTATGTACAGTACCTTGACTCTGTGAACTCATGAGGCCTCAACACAGCTACGGTATGCTGTTGTTGTTGTGTGCCTCCAACACCAATTAGTCTCCAGTAACCTCAGAGGCACACTGAGGACATGACCAACTGTAACAACTGTCAGTCATTCAGCATCCTGAGGAGAAACCAACTGTAACAACTGTCAGTCATTCAGCATCCTGAGGAGAAACCAACTGTCAGTCATTCAGCATCCTGTAGAGAGACCAACTGTAACAACTGTCAGTCATTCAGCATCCTGAGGAGAAACCAACTGTCAGTCATTCAGCATCCTGTAGAGAAACCAACTGTAACAACTGTCAGTCATTCAGCATCCTGAGGAGAAACCAACTGTAACAACTGTCAGTTATTATTTATTTATTTTATTTTTTTAAATTTTACCTTTATTTAACCAGGCAAGTCAGTTAAGAACAAATTCTTATTTTCAATGACGGCCTGGGAACAGTGGGTTAACTGCCTGTTCAGGGGCAGAACGACAGATTTGTACCTTGTCAGCTCGGGGGTTTGAACTCGCAACCTTCCGGTTACTAGTCCAACGCTCTAACCACTAGGCTACCCTGCCGCCCCAATTCATCATCCTGTGGAGAAACCAACTGTAACAACTGTCAGTTATTCAGCATCCTGTAGAGAAACCAACTGTAACAACTGTCAGTTATTCAGCATCCTGAGGAGAAACCAACTGTAACAACTGTCAGTTATTCAGCATCCTGAGGAGAAACCAACTGTAACAACTGTCAGTTATTCAGCATCCTGTAGAGAAACCAACTGTAACAACTGTCAGTTATTCAGCATCCTGAGGAGAAACCAACTGTAACAACTGTCAGTTATTCAGCATCCTGAGGAGAAACCAACTGTAACAACTGTCAGTTATTCAGCATCCTGTAGAGAAACCAACTGTAACAACTGTCAGTCATTCAGCATCCTGGGGAGAAACCAACTGTAACAACTGTCAGTCATTCAGCATCCTGAGGAGAAACCAACTGTAACAACTGTCAGTTATTCAGCATCATGTAGAGAAACCAACTGTCAGTCATTCAGCATCCTGTAGAGAAACCAACTGTAACAGCTGTCGGTTATTCAGCATCCTGTAGAGAAACCAACTGTAACAACTGTCAGTCATTCAGCATCCTGTAGAGAAACCAACTGTAACAACTGTCAGTCATTCAGCATCCTGAGGAGAAACCAACTGTCAGTTATTCAGCATCATGTAGAGAAACCAACTGTAACAACTGTCAGTCATTCAGCATCCTGTGGGGACACCAACTGTAACAACTGTCAGTCATTCAGCATCCTGTGGGGACACCAACTGTAACAACTGTCAGTCATTCAGCATCCTGAAGAGAAACCAACTGTCAGTTATTCAGCATCCTGGGGAGAAACCAACTGTCAGTTATTCAGCATCCTGTGGGAGAACCAACTGTCAGTCATTCAGCATCCTGTAGAGAAACCAACTGTCAGTTATTCAGCATCCTGGGGAGAAACCAACTGTCAGTCATTCAGCATCCTGTAGAGAAACCAACTGTCAGTTATTCAGCATCCTGGGGAGAAACCAACTGTCAGTTATTCAGCATCCTGTAGAGAAACCAACTGTCAATTATTCAGCATCCTGTAGAGAAACCAACTGTCAGTTATTCATCCTGTAGAGAAACCAACTGTCAGTCATTCAGCATCCTGTAGAGAAACCAACTGTCAGTTATTCAGCATCCTGGGGAGAAACCAACTGTCAGTTATTCAGCATCCTGTGGGAGAACCAACTGTCAGTTATTCAGCATCCTGTAGAGAAAACCAACTGTCAGTCATTCAGCATCCTGTAGAGAAACCAACTGTCAGTCATTCAGCATCCTGTAGAGAAACCAACTGTCAGTTATTCAGCATCCTGGGGAGAACCAACTGTCAGTCATTCAGCATCCTGTAGAGAAACCAACTGTAACAACTGTCAGTCTTTCAGTATCCTGTAGAGAAACCAACTGTCAGTCATTCAGCATCCTGTAGAGAAACCAACTGTCAGTTATTCAGCATCCTGTAGAGAAACCAACTGTCAGTTATTCAGCATCCTGTAGAGAAACCAACTGTAACAACTGTCAGTCATTCAGCATCCTGGGGAGAAACCAACTGTAACAACTGTCAGTCTTTCAGCATCCTGTAGAGAAACCAACTGTCAGTTATTCAGCATCCTGTAGAGAAACCAACTGTAACAACTGTCAGTCATTCAGCATCCTGTGGAGAAACCAACTGTCAGTCATTCAGCATCCTGTGGAGAAACCAACTGTCAGTCATTCAGCATCCTGTGGAGAAACCAACTGTCAGCTCATTCAGCATCCCTGTGGAGAAACCAACTGTCAGTCATTCAGCATCCTGTGGAGAAACCAACTGTCAGTCATTCAGCATCCTGTGGAGAAAAACCAACTGTCAGTCATTCAGCATCCTGTAGAGAAACCAACTACCGGGCTATTCAGCATCCTGAGGAGAAACCAACTGTCAGTCATTCAGCATCCTGAGGAGAAACCAACTGTCAGTTATTCAGCATCCTGTAGAGAAACCAACTGTAACAACTGTCAGTCATTCAGCATCCAGGGAGAAACCTACTGTCAGTTATTCAGCATCCTGTAGAGAAACCAACTGTAACAACTGTCAGTCATTCAGCATCCTGTAGAGAAACCAACTGTCAGTCATTCAGCATCCTGGGGAGAAACCAACTGTCAGTCATTCAGCATCCTTGTAGAGAAACCAACTGTCAGTTATTCAGCATCCTGTGGGAGAACCAACTGTCAGTTATTCAGCATCCTGTGGGAGAACCAACTGTCAGTTATTCAGCATCCTGTAGAGAAACCAACTGTCAGTCATTCAGCATCCTGTAGAGAAACCAACTGTCAGTTATTCAGCATCCTGTAGAGAAACCAACTGTCAGTTATTCAGCATCCTGTGGGAGAACCAACTGTCAGTTATTCAGCATCCTGTAGAGAAACCAACTGTCAGTCATTCAGCATCCTGTAGAGAAACCAACTGTCAGTCATTCAGCATCCTGTAGAGAAACCAACTGTCAGTTATTCAGCATCCTGGGGAGAACCAACTGTCAGTTATTCAGCATCCTGTAGAGAAACCAACTGTAACAACTGTCAGTCTTTCAGCATCCTGAGGAGAAACCAACTGTCAGTTATTCAGCATCCTGGGGAGAACCAACTGTCAGTTATTCAGCATCCTGTAGAGAAACCAACTGTAACAACTGTCAGTCTTTCAGCATCCTGAGGAGAAACCAACTGTCAGTTATTCAGCATCCTGTAGAGAAACCAACTGTCAGTCATTCAGCATCCTGTGGAGAAACCTACTGTCAGTTATTCAGCATCATGTGGAGAAACCTACTGTCAGTCATTCAGCATCCTGTGGAGAAACCTACTGTCAGTTATTCAGCATCCTGTAGAGAAACCTACTGTCAGTTATTCAGCATCCTGTGGGAGAAACCTACTGTCAGTCATTCAGCATCCTGTGGGAGAACCAACTGTCAGTCATTCAGCATCCTGTGGAGAAAACCTATCACGGTCAGTCATTCAGCATCCTGTGGGAGAACCAACTGTCAGTCATTCAGCATCCTGGGGAGAAACCAACTGTCAGTCATTCAGCATCCTGTAGAGAAACCAACTGTCAGTTATTCAGCATCCTGAGGAGAAACCTAATGTCAGTCATTCAGCATCCTGTAGAGAAACCAACTGTCAGTCATTCAGCATCCTGGGGAGAAACCAACTGTCAGTTATTCAGCATCCTGTAGAGAAACCAACTGTAACAACTGTCAGTCATTCAGCATCCTGAGGAGAAACCAACTGTCAGTTATTCAGCATCCTGAGGAGAAACCAACTGTAACAACTGTCAGTTATTCAGCATCCTGTAGAGAAACCAACTGTAACAACTGTCAGTCTTTCAGCATCCTGAGGAGAAACCAACTGTCAGTTATTCAGCATCCTGAGGAGAAACCAACTGTCAGTTATTCAGCATCCTGAGGAGAAACCAACTGTCAGTCATTCAGCATCCTGGGGAGAAACCAACTGTCAGTTATTCAGCATCCTGTAGAGAAACCAACTGTAACAACTGTCAGTCTTTCAGCATCCTGAGGAGAAACCAACTGTCAGTTATTCAGCATCCTGTAGAGAAACCAACTGTAACAACTGTCAGTCATTCAGCATCCTGTGGGAGAACCAACTGTCAGTTATTCAGCATCCTGAGGAGAAACCAACTGTCAGTCATTCAGCATCCTGTGAGAAAAACCAACTGTCAGTTATTCAGCATCCTGTGAGAGAAACCAACTGTCAGTCATTCAGCATCCTGTAGAGAAACCAACTGCAGTGCTTTACAGACTACTTCTCAGCTGATTTGACTGAGGTCTAGAGACTACAGACAGAAGCCAAAGAAAGAGTTGCCTTTGGGTTTATTGTTGAAGTGAATGAATGTACTCAGCTCATCCTGCTGTTTGTCTTGGGAAGAAGAGTCAGAAAAACACACTGGCTGATAAAGGAAAGTAACCAGGCGTGAAAACATGTTGCTGCTTAGCATTTCCTCACGGAGTCAGAGAAGATTTATAGTCATATTTATTGTTATTGTTACAGCAATTAGGATTGGTTTGGGTTGTAGGCTTATTAATATAGTTTATATAAATCAGAAAAAATACAGTAAAATACATGAAATATTGATGAATTCCCCATAAATCACACGTTGAAAAGTGGTGGTAGATTTATGTAAGGAAATGGCAATAGCCAGTATAGAGAATGCATACACAGGTTAAACATAATGTCACGATCGTTATAAGGAGTGGACCAAGATGCAGCGTGGTGTTTCCATCCTTTTATTGTGGAAAAGAAACTCAAAGAAAAAAACGAAAAAAACATGAAGCTCAGAGTAGAGCTCGCAGGCAACTATACCTACACAACATCCCACAAAGCACAAAGGGGAAATGGCTGCCTAAATATGATCCCCAATCAGAGACAACGAATAAACAGCTGCATCTGAATGCGGGAACCATACCAGGCCAACATAAATCATAAATCACCTAGATAACCCACCCTAGTCACTGTCACGCCCCAACCAACATAGAGAATAAACAGGGCGTGACACATAATCTAATAGGAAAACATATTTTATACATGCAACACTGATGTAAAATAAGCAGTAAGAACCCAAACGGATTAATTCTGCTGTCTTGTAGTGCCCCGCCATATACAACCACTACACTGTAAAGAGATTTATAAAAAGCTAGCTAACATACAGAAGTATCATTAAAAAAAAAAGACTTAATGTCTATAACCTTTCACTGAGAAAAGACTATAACTTCCATAGAAAACTGGATTTAAATAGTGCTTGGTTGTTGACTTCAGGAAGTGGAATGGAGGAATGGTGGTGTTTTGGTTGTTGACTTCAGGAAGTGGAATGGAGGAATGGTGGTGTTTTGATTGGTTGTTGACTTGTGGAAGTGGAATGGAGGAACGGTGGTGTTTTGGTTGGTTGTTGACTTCAGGAAGTGGAATGGAGGAACGGTGGCATTTTGATTGGTTGTTGTCTTCAGGAAGTGTTACTCCTCTTCCTGGTCTGTAGTCTCGTGCCCTGGTCTCTTCCTCGTTGTCGCTGTCACAGCTCCTCTGAAAACACAACCAGTATTGTCTATTTCTAGAGGTACAACTCTGCTTCTCTGTAATGACTCCGGCAATAGATAGTCAATAGAATAGCTGTCAGGTCGGCCGTCATCTCTGTACCCAGAGTGGGCCGCAGTTAAACACAATGACAAGGTTCAGTATGTTGCTTAGTTACTGTGGATTGTAGATATGATTGGGTAGATCCGCGTGAATGACTTTCGTGTATCTGGCTGAGATGACAACGCTACAGTATTTGTGTTTTACGTAACCGAGGGCAACAGCACGATAACACACCACTTCTTCTTGCCCCATCACTAACACGCTTACACACACGTCCCATGTACTGGCTGAGTGATCAGTGGCATCAGCAGTATTACATGGGTGAATTAGACATAGATTGTGCCATATTAATTCATGACAGTGCAATACAATGGCCATGTTCTGTTATAATTCCACCCGGCACAGCCAGAAGAGGACTGGCCCACCCTCATAGCCTGGTTCCTCTAGGTTTCTAATCTCCACCCGGCACAGCCAGAAGAGACTGGTCACCCCTCATAGCCTGGTTCCTCTGGTTCACTCCAGTACAGCCAGAAGAGGACTGGCCACCCTCAGAGCCTGGTTCCTCTAGGTTTCTTCCTAGGTTCTGGCCTTTCTAGGGAGTTTTTCCTAGCCACCGTGCCTCTACATCTGCATTGCTTTGTGTGTGTGTGTGTGTGTGTGTGTGTGTGTGTGTGTGTGTGTGTGTGTGTGTGTGTGTGTGTGTGTGTGTGTGTGTGTGTGTGTGTGTGTGTGTGTGGTCATCACCTGGTCCTGTTGTTGTTGTTGTTGTTGTTGTTGTTGTTGTTCCTGCCCTTTTCTCATCATCCTGGTCAGGTGGTTACACAGAGACACAATCCTGATGGACATCTAGTCCCCACAGAAACACAATCCTGATGGACATCTAGTCCCCACAGAGACACAATCCTGATGGACATCTAGTCCCCACAGAGACACAATCCTGATGGACATCTAGTCCCCACAGAGACACAATCCTGATGGACATCTAGTCCCCACAGAGACACAATCCTGATGGACATCTAGTCCCCACAGAGACACAATCCTGATGGACATCTAGTCCCCACAGAGACACAATCCTGATGGACATCTAGTCCCCACAGAGACACAATCCTGATGGACATCTAGTCCCCACAGAGACACAATCCTGATGGACATCTAGTCCCCACAGAGACACAATCCTGATGGACATCTAGTCCCCACAGAGACACAATCCTGATGGACATCTAGTCCCCACAGAGACACAATCCTGATGGACATCTAGACAACACAGAGACACAATCCTGATGGACATCTAGTCCCCACAGAGACACAATCCTGATGGACATCTAGTCCCCACAGAGACACTGTCCTGATGGACATCTAGTCCCCACAGAGACACAATCCTGATGGACATCTAGTCCCCACAGAGACACAATCCTGATGGACATCTAGACAACACAGAGACACAATCCTGATGGACATCTAGTCCCCACAGAGACACAATCCTGATGGCCATCTAGACAACACAGAGACACAATCCTGATGGGCATCTAGTCCCCACAGAGACACAATCCTGATGGACATCTAGTCCCCACAGAGACACAATCCTGATGGACATCTAGTCCCCACAGAGACACAATCCTGATGGACATCTAGTCCCCACAAGACACAATCCTGATGAGACAGAGACACAATCCTGATGGACATCTAGTCCCCACAGAGACACAATCCTGATGGACATCTAGTCCCCATGAGACATCTAGGACATCCCCACAGAGACACAATCCTGATGGACATCTAGTCCCCACAGAGACACAATCCTGATGGACATCTAGTCCCCACAGAGACACAATCCTGATGGACATCTAGTCCCCACAGAGACACAATCCTGATGGCCATCTAGTCCCCACAGAGACACAATCCTGATGGACATCTAGTCCCCACAGAGACACAATCCTGATGGACATCTAGTCCCCACAGAGACACAATCCTGATGGACATCTAGTCCCCACAGAGACACAATCCTGATGGACATCTAGTCCCCACAGAGACACAATCCTGATGGACATCTAGTCCCCACAGAGACACAATCCTGATGGACATCTAGTCCCCATGAGACACAATCCTGATGGACAAGTCCCCACAGAGACACAATCCTGATGGACATCTAGTCCCCACAGAGACACAATCCTGAGACACAGTCCCCACAGAGACACAATCCTGATGGACATCTAGTCCCCACAGAGACACAATCCTGATAGATATCTAGACAACACAGAGACACAATCCTGATGGACATCTAGTCCCCACAGAGACACAATCCTGATGGACATCTAGTCCTCACAGAGACACAATCCTGATGGACATCTAGTCCCCACAGAGACACAATCCTGATGGACATCTAGTCCCCACAGAGACACAATCTTGATGGACATGTAGTCCCCACAGAGACACTGCCCTGATGGACATCTAGTCCCCACAGAGACACAATCCTGATGGACATCTAGTCCCCACAGAGACACAATCCTGATGGACATCTAGTCCCCACAGAGACACAATCCTGATGGACATCTAGACAACACAGAGACACAATCCTGATGGACATCTAGACAACACAGAGACACAATCCTGATGGACATCTAGTCCCCACAGAGACACAATCCTTGATGGACATCTAGTCCCCACAGAGACACAATCCTGATGGACATCTAGTCCCCACAGACACAATCCTGATGGACATCTAGTCCCCACAGAGACACAATCCTGATGGACATCTAGTCCCCACAGAGACACAATCCTGATGGACATCTAGTCCTACAGAGACACAATCCTGATGGACATCTAGACAACACAGAGACACAATCCTGATGGACATCTAGTCCCCACAGAGACACAATCCTGATGGACATCTAGTCCCCACAGAGACACAATCCTGATGGACATCTAGTCCCCACAGAGACACAATCCTGATGGACATCTAGTCCCCACAGAGACACAATCCTGATGGACATCTAGTCCCCACAGAGACACAATCCTGATGATATCTAGACATCCTGAGGACATCTAGTCCCCACAGAGACACAATCCTGATGGAGACATCTAGTCCCCACAGAGACACAATCCTGATGGACATCTAGTCCCCACAGAGACACAATCCTGATGGACATCTAGTCCCCACAGAGACATTGCCCTGAAAGAGATGGACATCTAGTCCTGACACACTACAGGACATATGTCCCCACAGGCCTATGACATCACAAACAATTACACACATGGACATCTAGTCCCCACAGAGACACACGATGGACATCTAGCACACACACACACACACACACACACACACAGAGACACACACACACACAGAGACACACCCACACACACACACACACATCACAACACAGAGACACAATCCTGACACCCCACAGAGACACAATCCTGACATCTATCCCCACAGAGACACACACACATCAGTCCCCCACAGAGACACAATCACATCTACCACAACACACACACACACACAAGACACAACATGGACATTATCAATGACCTAATGGCATGTTGCTGATATTGTCCTCATGAGATGTGGACATTGTACTGCAGGGACATCTAGTACAGACTTCCATCTCCAGAGACACAATCCTGATGGACATCTAGTCCCCTGAGACACTCCAGATTAATGACAGACAGTCTGCGGACATCTAGGGCCTGGACACACCTGGGGACATCTAACGAGACACTAAACTAGTCACAGAGACAGAAAAAGATGTAGGACATAAGCATATGTATGGCTGTCATGACATAGATAGGATGAAAAGCACGCACGGCTGTCACAACACACACAACACACACACACACACACACACACACACATGACATAGATAGGATGAAAAGCATGCACACATTTGGGATGTCATGACATAGATAGGATGAAAAGCCTTTGGGCTGTCATTCTCCAGACAAGATAGGATGAAAAGCCTTGGGCTGTCATGACATAGATAGATGAAAAGCCTTTGGGCTGTCATGACATAGATAGGATGAAAAAGCCTTTGGGCTGTCATGACATAGATAGGATGAAAAGCCTTTGGGCTGTCATGACATAGATAGATGAAAAGCCTTTTGGGCTGTCATGACAAAGATAGGGATGAAAAGCCTTTGGGCTGTCATGACAAAGATAGGATGAAAAGCCTTTGGGCTGTCATGACATAGATAGGATGAAAAGCCTTGGGGCTGTCATGACATAGATGAAAAGCCTTGATGACATAGATAGGATGAAAAGCCTTTGGGCTGTCATGACAAAGATAGGATGAAAAAGCCTTTGGGCTGTCATGACAAAGATAGGATGAAAAGCCTTTGGGCTGTCATGACAAAGATAGGATGAAAAGCCTGGGCTGTCAAGTGACATAGATAGATGAAAAAGCCTTTGGGATGTCATGACAAAGATAGGATGAAAAGCCTTGGGCTGTCATGACAAAAGATAGGATGAAAAGCCTTTGGGCTGTCACACATGACATAGATAGGATGAAAAGCCTAGGAGCTAAAAAGATAGGTCTTATAAAGAGATCAGGACCAGACGAGGACTAAAAGGACCAGACTGAAAAGGACCAGACGAGGACTAAAAGGACCAGACGACAGGACTAAAAAGGACCAGACTAGGAGGATGAAAAGGACCAGACTAAAAGGACAACAAACGAGGAGCTAAAACACCTTATAAAAAGGACCAGACTAGGACTAAAAGGACCAGACGGGGACTAAAAGGACCAGACGAGGACTAAAAGGACCAGACTAAAAGGACCAGACTAGGACTAAAAGGACCAGACTAAAAGGACCAGACTAGGACTAAAAAAGGACCAGACTAAAAGGACCAGACTAGGACTAAAGGACCAGACTAGGACTAAAAGGACCAGACTAGGACTAAAAAGGACCAGTCGAGGACTAAAAGGACCAGACTAGGACTAAAAGGACCAGACTGGGACTAAAAAGGACCAGTCGAGGACTAAAAGGACCAGACTAGGACTAAAAGGACCAGACTAAAAGGACCAGACTAGGACTAAAAGGACCAGACTAAAAAAGGACCCAGACTAGGACTAAAAGGACCAGACTAAAAGGACCCAGACTAAAAGGGACCAGACTTGGACTAAAAGGACCAGACTAGGACTAAAAGGACCAGACGAGGACTAAAAGGACCAGACGAGGACTAAAAGGACCAGACTAGGACTAAAAGGACCAGACGAGGACTAAAAGGACCAGACGAGGACTAAAAGGACCAGACGAGGACTAAAAGGACCAGACTAGGACTAAAAGGACCAGACTAAAAGGACCAGACTAGGACTAAAAGGACCAGACTAAAAGGACCAGACTAGGACTAAAAGGACCAGACTAAAAGGACCCAGACTAAAAGGACCAGACTAGGACTAAAAGGACCAGACTAGGACTAAAAGGACCAGACTAGGACTAAAAGGACCAGTGTGAGGACTAAAAGGACCAGACTTGGGACTAAAAGGACCAGACTAAAAGGACCCAGACTAAAAGGACCAGTCGAGGACTAAAAGGACCAGACGAAAAGGACCCAGACTAAAAGGGACCAGACTTGGACTAAAAGGACCAGACTAGACTAAAAGGACCAGACAATCACCCACTAAAAGGACCAGACTAAAAGGACCAGACTAGACTAAAAGGACCAGACTAAAGGACCCAGACTAAAAGGGACCAGACTTGGACTAAAATCCCAGACTAGGACTAAAGGACCAGACTAGGACTAAAAGGACCAGACTAAAAGGACCAGACTAGGACTAAAAGGACCAGACTAAAAGGACCAGACTAGGACTAAAAGGACCAGACTAGGACTAAAAGGACCAGACTAGGACTAAAAGGACCAGACTAAAAGGATCCAGACTAAAAGGACCAGACTAGGACTAAAAGGACCAGACGAGGACTAAAAGGACCTGACTAGGACTAAAAGGACCAGACGAGACTAAAGAGTCAGACTTGGACTAAAAGGACCAGACTAGGACTAAAAGGACCAGGACGAGGACTAAAAGGACCAGACTAGGACTAAAAAGGACCAGACTAGGACTAAAAGGACCAGACTAGGACTAAAAGGACCAGACTAAAAGGACCAGACTAGGACTAAAAGGACCAGACTAGGACTAAAAGGACCCAGACTAGGACTAAAAGGACCAGTTGAGGACTAAAAGGACCAGACTAGGACTAAAAGGACCAGACTAGGACTAAAAGGACCAGACTAAAAGGACCCAGACTAGGACTAAAAGGACCAGACTAGAAGGACCAGACTAGGACTAAAAGGACCAGACTAGGAAGGACCCAGACGCTGACTAAAAGGAACAGACTAGAAGGACCCAGAGACGCTGACTAAAAAGGACCAGACTAGGACTAAAAGGACCAGTGTATTGTATTGTTTTGGCTGATACAGTACACACACACACACACGCACACACACACACACACACACACACCATTTCAATCGATAAGATCTTTATCAGGTTCAGTGGGTTTAGATCAGGTAGGTACAAGCGTCTAAAATACACATACAACAATAACACTCTCAACTAGCTTCAATCTAATCTAAGAAGGTCTAATGTCAATAATGATATCTACTCATTATCAATCCTCTATCCACATGATCAACAGTTGGCTTTTGAACTATGAAAAACAAACAAGCTACTTAAAAGTTGCAGACGTTAAATATAAAACCTCAAAACCTGTCAAGCCTCTTACATCATTCTTCATAAAACACAAAAAGTAAGCGTTGTAAATACGTTGACGTTTTATTTTTTAGGTAATCACAACAATACTACTAACGTATCACAAGGAGAACAAACTAAAGATATCATATTCCACAGAGATGACTTAAGTGTCCTCTACTTCCTGTTTCTGATACAGACTCTGGGCTACTGAAACTGCTGTTATCTCTACTGTCCAGACTCAGTCAGGTCCAGGTTGATACTCTACCTACTGTCCAGACTCAGTCAGGTCCAGGTTGATACTCTACCTACTGTCCAGACTCAGTCAGGTCCAGGTTGGTACTCTACTCTACTGTCCAGACTCAGTCAGGTCCAGGTTGGTAATCTACTCTACTGTCCAGACTCAGTCAGGTCCAGGTTGGTACTCTACTCTACTGTCCAGACTCAGTCAGGTCCAGGTTGATATACTCTACTCTACTGTCTCACTCCAGTCCAGTCACTCAGTCAGGTCCAGGTTGATACTCTACTCTACTGTCCAGACTCAGTCAGGTCCAGGTTGATACTCTACTCTACTGTCCAAAGTCAGGTCCAGGTTGTTACTCTACTCTACTGTCCAGACTCAGTCAGGTCCAGGTTGATACTCTACTCTACTGTCCAGACTCAGTCAGGTCCAGGTTGGTACTCTACTCTACTGTCCAGACTCAGTCAGGTCCAGGTTGATACTCTACTACTGTCCAGACTCAGTCAGGTCCAGGTTGGTACTCTACTGTCCAGACTCAGTCAGGTCCAGGTTGGTACTCTACTCTACTCTAGGTCCAGGTTGTCCAGACTCAGTCAGGTCCAGGTTGGTACTCTACTCCAGACTACAGGTCCAGTCTCTAGACTCAGTCAGGTCCAGGTTGGTACTCTACTCTACTGTCCAGACTCAGTCAGGTCCAGGTTGGTACTCTACTCTACTGTCCAGACTCAGTCAGGTCCAGGTTGATACTCTACTCTATTGTCCAGACTCAGTCAGGTCCAGGTTGATACTCCCTCTACTGTCCAGACTCAGTCAGGTCCAGGTTGGTACTCTACTACTGTCCAGACTCAGTCAGGTCCAGGTTGGTACTCTACTCTACTGTCCAGACTCAGTCAGGTCCAGGTTGATACTCTACTCTATTGTCCAGACTCAGTCAGGTCCAGGTTGATACTCTACTCTACTGTCCAGACTCAGTCAGGTCCAGGTTGACTCTACTCTATTGTCCAGACTCAGTCAGGTCCAGGTTGGTACAGGTTGATACTACTCTACTGTCCAGACTCAGTCAGGTCCAGGTTGATACTTTACTCTACTGTCCAGACTCAGTCAGGTCCAGGTTGGTACTCTACTCTACTGTCCAGACTCAGTCAGGTCCAGGTTGATACTCTACTCTACACTGTACTCTCACTCTATTGTCCAGACTCAGTCAGGTCCAGGTTGATACTCTACTCCAGACTAGTCAGGTCCAGGTCCAGTCCAGACTCAGTCAGGTCCAGGTTGGTACTCTACTCTACTGTCCAGACTCAGTCAGGTCCAGGTTGATACTCTACTCTACTGTCCAGACTCAGTCAGGTCCAGGTTGGTACTCTACTCTACTGTCCAGACTCAGTCAGGTCCAGGTTGGTACTCTACTCTACTGTCCAGACTCAGTCAGGTCCAGGTTGATACTCCAGGAAGCTACTCTACTGTCCAGACTCAGTCAGGTCCAGGTACTGTCCAGACTCAGTCAGGTCCAGGTTGATACTCTACTGTCCACTCTTGGCATCATTGTCCAGACTCAGTCAGGTCCAGGTTGGTACTCTACTCTACTGTCCAGACTCAGTCAGGTCCAGGTTGGTACTCTACTCTACTGTCCAGACTCAGTCAGGTCCAGGTTGGTATACTCTACTCTACTGTCCAGACTCAGTCAGGTCCAGGTTGGTACTCTACTCTACTTGTCCAGACTCAGTCAGGTCCAGGTTGATACTCTACTCTACTGTCCAGACTCAGTCAGGTCCAGGTTGGTACTCTACTCTACTGTCCAGACTCAGTCAGGTCCAGGTTGGTACTCTACTCTACTGTCCAGACTCAGTCAGGTCCAGGTTGATACTCTACTGTCCAGACTCAGTCAGGTCCAGGTTGGTACTCTGCCCTCTACTGTCCCTACTGTCCAGACTCAGTCAGGTCCAGGTTGGTATACTCTACTGTCCAGACTCAGTCAGGTCCAGGTTGGTACTCTACTCTACTGTCCAGACTCAGTCAGGTCCAGGTTGGTACTCTACTCTACTGTCCAGACTCAGTCAGGTCCAGGTTGATACTTCATTTCACTGTCCAGACTCTCAGGTCCAGGTCTATTGTCCAGACTCAGTCAGGTCCAGGTTGGTACTCTACTCTACTGTCCAGACTCAGTCAGGTCCAGGTTGGTACTCTACTCTACTGTCCAGACTCAGTCAGGTCCAGGTTGGTACTCTACTCTACTGTCCAGACTCAGTCAGGTCCAGGTTGGTACTCTACTCTACTGTCCAGACTCAGTCAGGTCCAGGTTGATACTCTACTCTACTGTCCAGACTCAGTCAGGTCCAGGTTGGTACTCTACTCTACTGTCCAGACTCAGTCAGGTCCAGGTTGATACTCTACTCTACTGTCCAGACTCAGTCAGGTCCAGGTTGATACTCTACTCTACTGTCCAGACTCAGTCAGGTCCAGGTTGATACTCTACTGTCCAGACTCAGTCAGGTCCAGGTTGGTACTTACTCTACTGTCCAGACTCAGTCAGGTCCAGGTTGGTACTCTACTCTACTGTCCAGACTCAGTCAGTCCAGGTTGGTGATTTACCTACTGTCCAGACTCAGTCAGGTCCAGGTTGGTAATTTACTCTACTGTCCAGACTCAGTCAGGTCCAGGTTGGTACTCTACTCTACTGTCCAGACTCAGTCAGGTCCAGGTTGATACTTTCACTGTCCAGACTCAGTCAGGTCCAGGTTGGTACTCTACTCTACTGTCCAGACTCAGTCAGGTCCATACTCTATTGTACTATACTATTACTATACCATGCTATACTATACCATACTATACTATACTATGCTATACTATACTATACCATGCTATACTATACTATGCTATACCATTCTATGCTATACTATGCTATAATATACTATGCTATGCTACACTATACCATGTTATACTATACTATGCTATAACATTCTATGCTATACTATGCTATAATATACTATGCTATGCTACACTATACCATGCTATACTATACTATGCTATACCATTCTATGCTATACTATGCTATAATATACTATGCTATGCTACACTATACCATGTTATACTATACTATGCTATAACATTCTATGCTATACTATGCTATAATATACTATGCTATGCTATACTATGCTATACTATCCAGACACAGTCAGGTCCATGTGGATACTCTACCGTACCTCTATACTATACTCTACTACTATACTATACTCTACTACTAGACTATACTCTACTCTACTGTCCAGACTAAGTCAGGTCCAGGTTGATACTCTATTATACTATACTATACTATACCATACTATACTATGCTATGCAATACCATGCTATACTATACTATGCTATACCATTCTATGCTATACTATGCTATGCTATGCTATACTATGCTATACCATACTATACTATACTATACTATGCTATGCTATACTATGTCATACTATGCTATACCATACTATATTATGCATTACTATACCGTGCTATACTATACCATACTATACTATGCTATACTATGCTATACCGTACTATACCATGCTATACCATACTGTACTATACTATCCTATCCAGACTGACTTAGGTCCAGGTTGATACTCTACTATACTACACTATACTCTACTACTATACTCTACTGTACTATAACATACTGTACTATACTATACTGTACTATACTATGCTATCCAGACTCAGTCAGGTCCATGTGGATACTCTACTCTACTGTACTACTATACTATACTCTACTACTATACTATACTCTACTACTATACTATACTATAGTGTACTATACCATACTGTACTATACTATACTATACTATACTATACTATACTATACTATACTATACTATACTATACTATACCAACGCAGTCAGTTCCAGGTTAATGCTCTACGGTACTACTATACTATACTATACTATACTATACTATACTATACTATACTACACTGTACTATACTATACTATACTATACTATACTATACTATACTACACTGTACTATACCATACTATACTATACTATACTATACTATACTATACTGTACTGTACTATACTGTACTGTACTATACTATACTATACTGTACTATACTATACTATACTATACTATACTATACTATCTCTTCAGTCCAGACTCAGTGAGGTTCAGGCTGATCCCAGACAGCAGATCTCCTCCACAGCTTCTGTTCAGCATTTCCTTCAGTGCTTCATTCACGTCATTATTAAACACAGTGGAGAAGTTACAGTTGAGGTAGCCCCCTCCTCCGACCCCGTCCGCGACCCCGCCCGTGACCCCTAACGACCCCACCACGTCCTGCACCCACTTCAGCTCGTCGCTCAGCTCCTGTCTCAGGGCGTCAAAGTGTCTCTTCCTCTCCTGGTAGCGGGCGCTAACGTCACTGACGCTCAACGTCCACCACCTTCATCTCATCCTGCAGGCTCCTCTTCATCGCCTCCCACTTTACGGAACTCGTAGCGGATCTGAGACAGCTGGTGGCCCGGACCCCCTCGCTCTCCTCCTTGTACCAGGACTCCTTGTGGTTGTAGACGGAGACCAAGGGCGTCGATGTCCTCCTGCAGGGAGTCGTGGGCCGAGGCTAGCCCAGTGAAGGAGCCCTCCATCCGGCTGATGTCCTCCACTACCTGGACGAAGCGTTCGAAGTTGGCCGTAGGTGTTGTTGGGGGGCATGGAGGAGTGGGACTTCATGGTGTACTCCTTGAGACGTTTGGTCTTCAGCTGACGGCGCTCGCGCTTCTTAGGGGTCTTGGTCTGGTCCGGGGTCTTGGTCTGGTCCGGGGTCTTGGTCTGGTCCGGGGTTTTGGTGATGGGAGTCTCCTCCTTGCATTCATTAGACTTCAGACACAAGAGATGAGGACGATAGACGGAGGGTTACTGAGCTGGAAGTCACTTTACTGGCACTGCATGCCATGCATTGATGATGTTCTGGACAGCAATGGAATATAAGCCAGAGGTGACATGCCTCCATCACCAAACCACCGACATCACTCCAGGTCACATGGTTAGTTATATATTACAGGCAACACTCCTGGTCACATGGTTAGTTATATATTACCCAACAGGCAACACTCCTGGTCACATGGTTAGTTATATATTACCCAACAGGCAACACTCCAGGTCACATGGTTAGTTATATATTACCCAACAGGCAACACTCCAGGTCACATGGTTAGTTATATATTACCCAACAGGCAACACTCCAGGTCACATGGTTAGTTATATATTACCCAACAGGCAACACTCCAGGTCACATGGTTAGTTATATATTACCCAACAGGCAACACTCCAGGTCACATGGTTAGTTATATATTACCCAACAGGCAACACTCCAGGTCACATGGTTAGTTATATATTACCCAACAGGCAACACTCCAGGTCACATGGTTAGTTATATATTACCCAACAGGCAACACTCCAGGTCACATGGTTAGTTATATATTACCCAACAGGCAACACTCCAGGTCACATGGTTAGTTATATATTACCCAACAGGCAACACTCCAGGTCACATGGTTAGTTATATATTACCCAACAGGCAACACTCCAGGTCACATGGTTAGTTATATATTACCCAACAGGCAACACTCCAGGTCACATGGTTAGTTATATATTACCCAACAGGCAACACTCCAGGTCACATGGTTAGTTATATATTACCCAACAGGCAACACTCCAGGTCACATGGTTAGTTATATATTACCCAACAGGCAACACTCCAGGTCACATGGTTAGTTATATATTACCCAACAGGCAACACTCCAGGTCACATGGTTAGTTATTCATCTTCTTTCGATTCTTTCCATCACCAAACGTCAAGCTCTTTTGTCAACTGGTTACACATTTAAGTTAAAAGTCACAAACATGGCAGGACAAACATTATCAGGAAAAACTCATCTGATGGAATCACACATCTGATTCAAACTAAACAGACTAGAGCTCCCTCTATCTGACTAGCCAGGCCATTATATAATCTGCATTGTCTGAGTGGGAGGTGCTGTCCAGGTCATTATATATTCTACATTGTCTGAGTGGGAGGTGCTGTCCAGGTCATTATATATTCTACATTGTCTGAGTGGGAGGTGCTGTCCAGGTCATTATATATTCTACATTGTCTGAGTGGGAGGTGCTGTCCAGGCCATTATATATTCTACATTGTCTGAGTGGGAGGTGCTGTCCAGGTCATTATATATTCTACATTGTCTGAGTGGGAGGTGCTGTCCAGGTCATTATATATTCTACAT
>NW_027015637.1:23095-44501 GCF_036934945.1 Oncorhynchus masou masou
ATGTGATGTTATTACTGGTGACTGGGTCTCTGTATGTGATGTTATTACTGGTGACTGGGTCTCTGAATGTGATGTTATTACTGGTGACTGGGTCTCTGTATGTGATGTTATTACTGGTGACTGGGTCTCTGTATGTGATGTTATTACTGGTGACTGGGTCTCTGTATGTGATGTTATTACTGGTGACTGGGTCTCTGTATGTGATGTTATTACTGGTGACTGGGTCTCTGAATGTGATGTTATTACTGGTGACTGGGTCTCTGTATGTGATGTTATTACTGGTGACTGGGTCTCTGTATGTGATGTTATTACTGGTGACTGGGTCTCTGTATGTGATGTTATTACTGGTGACTGGGTCTCTGTATGTGATGTTATTACTGGTGACTGGGTCTCTGTATGTGATGTTATTACTGGTGACTGGGTCTCTGTATGTGATGTTATTACTGGTGACTGGGTCTCTGTATGTGATGTTATTACTGGTGACTGGGTCTCTGTATGTGATGTTATTACTGGTGACTGGGTCTCTGAATGTGATGTTATTACTGGTGACTGGGTCTCTGTATGTGATGTTATTACTGGTGACTGGGTCTCTGAATGTGATGTTATTACTGGTGACTGGGTCTCTGTATGTGATGTTATTACTGGTGACTGGGTCTCTGTATGTGATGTTGTTACTGGTGACTGGGTCTCTGTATGTGATGTTATTACTGGTGACTGGGTCTCTGTATGTGATGTTGTTACTGGTGACTGGGTCTCTGTATGTGATGTTGTTACTGGTGACTGGGTCTCTGAATGTGATGTTATTACTGGTGACTGGGTCTCTGAATGTGATGTTATTACTGGTGACTGGGTCTCTGTATGTGATGTTATTACTGGTGACTGGGTCTCTGTATGTGATGTTATTACTGGTGACTGGGTCTCTGTATGTGATGTTGTTACTGGTGACTGGGTCTCTGTATGTGATGTTGTTACTGGTGACTGGGTCTCTGAATGTGATGTTATTACTGGTGACTGGGTCTCTGTATGTGATGTTATTACTGGTGACTGGGTCTCTGTATGTGATGTTATTACTGGTGACTGGGTCTCTGTATGTGATGTTGTTACTGGTGACTGGGTCTCTGTATGTGATGTTGTTACTGGTGACTGGGTCTCTGTATGTGATGTTATTACTGGTGACTGGGTCTCTGTATGTGATGTTGTTACTGGTGACTGGGTCTCTGTATGTGATGTTATTACTGGTGACTAGGTCTCTGTATGTGATGTTGTTACTGGTGACTGGGTCTCTGTATGTGATGTTACTGGTGACTGGGTCTCTGTATGTGATGTTATTACTGGTGACTGGGTCTCTGTATGTGATGTTATTACTGGTGACTGGGTCTCTGTATGTGATGTTATTACTGGTGACTGGGTCTCTGTATGTGATGTTATTACTGGTGACTGGGTCTCTGTATGTGATGTTATTACTGGTGACTGGGTCTCTGTATGTGATGTTATTACTGGTGACTAGGTCTCTGTATGTGATGTTATTACTGGTATGTTACTGGTGACTGGGTCTCTGTATGTGATGTTATTACTGGTGACTGGGTCTCTGTATGTGATGTTATTACTGGTGACTGGGTCTCTGTATGTGATGTTATTACTGGTGACTGGGTCTCTGTATGTGATGTTGTTACTGTTTACTGGGTCTCTGTATGTGATGTTATTACTGGTGACTGGGTCTATGTATGTGATGTTATTACTGGTGACTGGGTCTCTGTATGTGATGTTATTACTGGTGACTGGGTCTCTGTATGTGATGTTATTACTGGTGACTGGGTCTCTGTATGTGATGTTATTACTGGTGACTGGGTCTCTGTATGTGGTGTTATTACTGGGTCTCTGTATGTGATGTTATTACTGGTGACTGGGTCTCTGTATGTGATGTTATTACTGGTGACTGGGTCTCTGTATGTGATGTTATTACTGGTGACTGGGTCTCTGAATAATGTTATTACCGGTGACTGGGTCTCTGAATGTGATGTTATTACTGGTGACTGGGTCTCTGTATGTGATGTTATTACTGGTGACTGGGTCTTCTGTCTCTGTATGTGATGTTATTACTGGTGACTGGGTCTCTGTATGTGATGTTATTACTGGTGACTGGGTCTCTGTATGTGATGTTATTACTGGTGACTGGGTCTCTGTATGTGATGTTATTACTGGTTACTGGGTGTACAGGGTGTACTGTCTCCTGAAGGAAGGACTAACCTAGAAAACAATGACCGGTCACATTCTCCAACTGAACCGACAGTCATTGGACTCAACAACGAGCCTCCGCCTTTTGGGTTATACTGTGTGTCTGTACTGTAGTTGGTTATGGTTAATGTGTCACATCGATAAGTGTTTATGTCCAAGGATTCGTCAGGAGGTGACATTCAAGGAGTCGTCTTGGATAGTTTACAAATGTCCCGATTCAAGGTCCACGTGAACAGATCTCAAAACCTCCACAAAGTTGAAAATGACAACTTACTTGTATCTCTTTCATAATATGAGACCACTCTGTACGGTATGTACAGTACCTTGACTCTGTGAACTCATGAGGCCTCAACACAGCTGTGGTATGCTGTTGTTGTTGTGTGCCTCCAACACCAATTAGTCTCCAGTAACCTCAGAGGCACACTGAGGACATAACCAACTGTAACAACTGTCAGTTGTTCAGCATCCTGAGGAGAAACCAACTGTAACAACTGTCAGTCATTCAGCATCCTGAGGAGAAACCAACTGTAACAACTGTCAGTTATTCAGCATCCTGAGGAGAAACCAACTGTCAGTCATTCAGCATCCTGTAGAGAAACCAACTGTCAGTCATTCAGCATCCTGTCGAGAAACCAACTGTAACACCTGTCAGTCATTCAGCATCCTGAGGAGAAACCAACTGTAACAACTGTCAGTTATTCAGCATCATGTAGAGAAACCAACTGTCAGTCATTCAGCATCCTGTGGGAGAACCAACTGTCAGTCATTCAGCATCCTGTAGAGAAACCAACTGTCAGTCATTCAGCATCCTGGGGAGAAACCAACTGTCAGTTATTCAGCATCCTGTAGAGAAACCAACTGTCAGTCATTCAGCATCCTGTGGGAGAACCAACTGTCAGTTATTCAGCATCCTGAGGAGAAACCAACTGTAACAACTGTCAGTTATTCAGCATCCTGAGGAGAAACCAACTGTCAGTCATTCAGCATCCTGTAGAGAAACCAACTGTAACAACTGTCAGTCATTCAGCATCCTGTAGAGAAACCAACTGTAACAACTGTCAGTCATTCAGCATCCTGTAGAGAAACCAACTGTAACAACTGTCAGTTATTCAGCATCCTGAGGAGAAACCAACTGTAACAACTGTCAGTTATTCAGCATCCTGTAGAGAAACCAACTGTCAGTCATTCAGCATCCTGTAGAGAAACCAACTGTCAGTTATTCAGCATCCTGAGGAGAAACCAACTGTAACAACTGTCAGTTATTCAGCATCATGTAGAGAAACCAACTGTCAGTCATTCAGCATCCTGTAGAGAAACCAACTGTCAGTTATTCAGCATCCTGTGGAGAAACCAACTGTCAGTCATTCAGCATCCTGGGAGAAACCAACTGTCAGTTATTCAGCATCCTGTAGAGAAACCAACTGTAACAACTGTCAGTTATTCAGCATCCTGAGGAGAAACCAACTGTCAGTCATTCAGCATCCTGTAGAGAAACCAACTGTAACAACTGTCAGTTATTCAGCATCCTGAGGAGAAACCAACTGTCAGTCATTCAGCATCCTGTAGAGAAACCAACTGTCAGTCATTCAGCATCCTGTGGGAGAACCAACTGTCAGTTATTCAGCATCCTGTGGAGAAACCAACTGTCAGTCATTCAGCATCCTGTGGAGAAACCAACTGTCAGTCATTCAGCATCCTGTAGAGAAACCTACTGTCAGTCATTCAGCATCCTGTGAGAGAAACCAACTGTCAGTTATTCAGCATCCTGTACAGAAACCAACTGTCAGTCTTTCAGCATCCTGAGGAGAAACCAACTGTCAGTCATTCAGCATCCTGTAGAGAAACCAACTGTAACAACTGTCAGTCATTCAGCATCCTGAGGAGAAACCTACTGTAACAACTGTCAGTCATTCAGCATCCTGTAGAGAAACCAACTGTCAGTTATTCAGCATCCTGTAGAGAAACCAACTGTCAGTCATTCAGCATCCTGTAGAGAAACCAACTGTCAGTTATTCAGCATCCTGTAGGAGAAACCAACTGTCAGTTATTCAGCATCCTGTAGAGAAACCAACTGTCAGTTATTCAGCATCCTGTAGAGAAACCAACTGTAACAACTGTCAGTTATTCAGCATCCTGTAGAGAAACCAACTGTCAGTTATTCAGCATCCTGTGGAGAAACCAACTGTCAGTTATTCAGCATCCTGTAGAGAAACCAACTGTCAGTCATTCAGCATCCTGTAGAGAAACCAACTGTCAGTTATTCAGCATCCTGTAGAGAAACCAACTGTCAGTTATTCAGCATCCTGTAGAGAAACCAACTGTCAGTCATTCAGCATCCTGTAGAGAAACCAACTGTCAGTCATTCAGCATCCTGTAGAGAAACCAACTGTCAGTTATTCAGCATCCTGTAGAGAAACCAACTGTCAGTTATTCAGCATCCTGTAGAGAAACCAACTGTCAGTCATTCAGCATCCTGGGGAGAAACCAACTGTCAGTCATTCAGCATCCTGTGGAGAAACCAACTGTCAGTTATTCAGCATCCTGTAGAGAAACCAACTGTCAGTTATTCAGCATCCTGTAGAGAAACCAACTGTCAGTTATTCAGCATCCTGTAGAGAAACCAACTGTCAGTTATTCAGCATCCTGTAGAGAAACCAACTGTCAGTTATTCAGCATCCTGTAGAGAAACCAACTGTCAGTCATTCAGCATCCTGCGGGAGAAACCAACTGTCAGTTATTCAGCATCCTGTGGGAGAACCAACTGTCAGTCATTCAGCATCCTGTAGAGAAACCAACTGTCAGTCATTCAGCATCCTGGGGAGAAACCAACTGTAACAACTGTCAGTCATTCAGCATCCTGTAGAGAAACCAACTGTCAGTTACTCAGCATCCTGTAGAGAACCAACTGTCAGTTATTCAGCATCCTGTAGAGAAACCAACTGTCAGTCATTCAGCATCCTGTAGAGAAACCAACTGTCAACTGTTATTCAGCATCCTGTGGGAGAACCAACTGTCAGTTATTCAGCATCCTGAGAAACCAACTGTCAGTTATTCAGCATCCTGTAAGAAACCAACTGTCAGTTATTCAGCATCCTGTAGAGAAACCTACTGTCAGTTATTCAGCATCCTGGGGAGAAACCAACTGTCAGTCATTCAGCATCCTGTAGAGAAACCAACTGTCAGTTATTCAGCATCCTGTAGAGAAACCAACTGTCAGTCATTCAGCATCCTGTCAACTGTCAGTCATTCAGCATCCTGTAGAGAAACCAACTCAGTTATTCAGCATCCTGTAGAGAAACCAACTGTCAGTTATTCAGCATCCTGGGACTGTCAGTTATTCAGCATCCTGGGGAGAAACCAACTGTCAGTTATTCAGCATCCTGTAGAAAACCAACTGTCAGTTATTCAGCATCCTGTAGAGAAACCAACTGTCAGTTATTCAGCATCCTGTAGAGAAACCTAACTGTCAGTTATTCAGCATCCTGTAGAGAAACCAACTGTCAGTCATTCAGCATCCTGTGGAGAAACCTAACTGTCAGTTATTCAGCATCCTGAGGAGAAACCAACTGTAACAACTGTCAGTTTATTCAGCATCCTGTAGAGAAACCAACTGTCAGTCATTCAGCATCCTGGGGAGAAACCAACTGTCAGTTATTCAGCATCCTGTAGGAAACCAACTGTAAAACTGTCAGTCTTTCAGTATCTGTCAACTGTCAGTCATTCAGCATCCTGTAGAGAAACCAACTGTAACAACTGTCAGTCATTCAGCATCCTGATGAGAAACCAACTGTAACAACTGTCAGTTATTCAGCATCCTGAGGAGAAACCAACTGTCAGTCATTCAGCATCCTGTAGAGAAACCAACTGTAACAACTGTCAGTCTTTCAGTATCCTGTAGAGAAACCAACTGTCAGTCATTCAGCATCCTGTAGAGAAACCAACTGTCAGTTATTCAGCATCCTGTAGAGAAACCAACTGTCAGTTATTCAGCATCCTGTAGAGAAACCTACTGTCAGTTATTCAGCATCCTGTGGAGAAACCAACTGTCAGTTATTCAGCATCCTGTAGAGAAACCAACTGTCAGTTATTCAGCATCCTGTGGAGAAACCAACTGTAACAACTGTCAGTTATTCAGCATCCTGGGAGAAACCAACTGTCAGTTATTCAGCATCCTGTGGAGAAACCAACTGTCAGTTATTCAGCATCCTGTAGAGAAACCAACTGTCAGTCATTCAGCATCCTGGGGAGAAACCAACTGTCAGTTATTCAGCATCCTGTAGAGAAACCAACTGTCAGTTATTCAGCATCCTGTAGAGAAACCAACTGTAACAACTGTCAGTTATTCAGCATCCTGAGGAGAAACCAACTGTAACAACTGTCAGTTATTCAGCATCCTGTAGAGAAACCAACTGTCAGTTATTCAGCATCCTGTAGAGAAACCAACTGTAACAACTGTCAGTCATTCAGCATCCTGAGGAGAAACCAACTGTAACAACTGTCAGTTATTCAGCATCCTGTAGAGAAACCAACTGTAACAACTGTCAGTCATTCAGCATCCTGTGGAGAAACCAACTGTAACAACTGTCCTAGTCATTCAGCATCCTGAGGGAAAACCAATTCTCATGTAACCAACTGTCAGTTATTCAGCATCCTGTAGAGAAACCAACTGTCAGTCATTCAGCATCCTGTAGAGAAACCAACTGTCAGTTATTCAGCATCCTGTCCAACTGTCAGTTTTCAGCATCCTGTGGGAGAAACCAACTGTCAGTCATTCAGCATCCTGTGGAGAAACCAACTGTCAGTTATTCAGCATCCTGTGGGAGAAACCAACTGTCAGTCATTCAGCATCCTGTAGAGAAACCAACTGTCAGTTATTCAGCATCCTGTGGGAGAAACCAACTGTCAGTCATTCAGCATCCTGTGGAGAAACCAACTGTCAGTTATTCAGCATCCTGTGGGAGAAACCAACTGTCAGTCATTCAGCATCCTGTAGAGAAACCAACTGTCAGTCATTCAGCATCCTGTGGAGAAACCTACTGCAGTGCTTTACAGACTACTTCTCAGCTGATTTGACTGAGGTCTAGAGACTACAGACAGAAGCCAAAGAAAGAGTTGCCTTTGGGTTTATTGTTGAAGTGAATGAATGTACTCAGCTCATCCTGCTGTTTGTCTTGGGAAGAAGAGTCAGAAAACACACTGGCTGATAAAGGAAAGTAACCAGGTGTGAAAACATGTTGCTGCTTAGCTTCGCCTCACGGAGTCAGAGAAGATTTATAGTCATATTTATTGTTATTGTTACAGCAATTAGGGATTGGTTTGGGTTGTAGGGTTTATTAATATAGTTTACAAATCAGAAAAATACAGTAAAATACATGAAATATTGATGAATTCCCCATAAATCACACGTTGAAAAGTGGTGGTAGATTTATGTAAGGAAATGGCAATAGCCAGTATAGAGAATGCATACACAGGTTAAACATAATGTCACGATCGTTATAAGGAGTGGAACAAGATGCAGCGTGGTGTTTCCATCCTTTTATTGTGGAAAAGAAACTCAAAGAAAAAAAAGAAAAAAACATGAAGCTCAGAGTAGAGCTCGCAGGCAATTATACCTACACAACATCCCACAAAGCACAAAGGGGAAATGGCTGCCTAAATATGATCCCCAATCAGAGACAACGAATAAACAGCTGCCTCTGAATGTGGGAACCATACCAGGCCAACATAAATCATTAATCACCTAGATAACCCACCCTAGTCACTGTCACGCCCCAACCAACATAGAGAATAAACAGGGCGTGACACATAATCTAATAGGAAAACATATTTTATACATGCAACACTGATGTAAAATACAGTAAGAACCCAAACGGATTCATTCTGCTGTCTTGTATGTCCCGCCATATACAACCACTACACTGTAAAGAGATTTATAAAAAGCTAGCTAACATACAGAAGTATCATTAAAAAAAAGACTTAATGTCTATAACCTTTCACTGAGAAAAGACTATAACTTCATAGAAAACTGGATTTAAATAGTGCTTGGTTGTTGACTTCAGGAAGTGGAATGGAGGAATGGTGGTGTTTTGGTTGGTTGTTGACTTCAGGAAGTGGAATGGAGGAATGGTGGTGTTTTGGTTGGTTGTTGACTTCAGGAAGTGGAATGGAGGAACGGTGGTGTTTTGGTTGGTTGTTGACTTCAGGAAGTGGAATGGAGGAACGGTGGCATTTTGATTGGTTGTTGTCTTCAGGAAGTGTTACTCCTCTTCCTGGTCTGTAGTCTCGTCTTCCTGGTCTCTTCCTCGTTGTCGCTGTCACAGCTCCTCTGAAAACACAACCAGTATCGTCTATTTCTAGGAGGTACAACTCTATTTCTCTGTAATGACTCCGGTAATAGATAGTCAATAGAATAGCTGTCAGGTCGGCCGTCATCTCTGTACTCCAGAGTGGGCCGCAGTTAAACACAATGACAAGGTTCAGTATGTTGCTTAGTTACTGTGGATTATAGATGTGATTGGGTAGATCCGCGTGAATGACTTTCGTGTATCTGGCTGAGATGACAACGCTACAGTATTTGTGTTTTGCGCAACCGAGGGCAACAGCACGATAACACACCACTTCTTCTTGACCCATCACTAACACGTTTACACACACGTCCCATGTACTGGCTGAGTGATCAGTGGCATCAGCAGCATTACATGGGTGAATTAGACATAGATTGTGCCATATTAATTCATGACGGTGCAATACAATGGCCATGTTCTGTTATAATCTCCACCCGGCACAGCCAGAAGAGGACTGGCCCACCCCTCATAGCCTGGTTCCTCTCTAGGTTTCTAATCTCCACCCTGCACAGCCAGAAGAGGACTGGACACCCCTCATAGCCTGGTTCCTCTCTAGGTTTCTAATCTACACCCGGCACAGCCAGAAGAGGACTAGCCACCCCTCAGAGCCTGGTTCCTCTCTAGGTTTCTAATCTCCACCCTGCACAGCCAGAAGAGGACTGGCCCACCCCTCATAGCCTGGTTCCTCTCTAGGTTTCTAATCTCCACCCGGCACCGCCAAAAGAGGACTGGACACCCCTCAGAGCCTGGTTCCTCTCTAGGTTTCTAATCTCCACCCGGCACCGCCAGAAGAGGACTGGCCACCCCTCATAGCCTGGTTCCTCTGGTCTACCCAGTACAGCCAGAAGAGGACTGGCCACCCCTCAGAGCCTGGTTCCTCTAGGTTTCTTCCTAGGTTCTGGCCTTTCTAGGGAGTTTGTCCTAGCCACCGTGCCTCTACATCTGCATTGCTTTGCTGTTTGGGGTTTTAGGCTGGGTTTCTGTACGGCACTTTGAGACATCAGCTGATGTAAAAAGGGCTTTATAAATACATTTAATTGATGATTCATTAGACATAGACTGTGTAATATTATTGGGTAAATTAGACAGACTGTGTGTGTGTGTGTGTGTGTGTGTGTGTGTGTGTGTGTGTGTGTGTGTGTGTGTGTGTGTGTGTGTGTGTGTGTGTGTGTGTGTGTGTGTGTGTGTGTGTGTGTGTGTGTGTGTGTGTGTGGTCATCACCTGGTCCTGTTGTTGTTGTTGTTGTTGTTGTTGTTGTTGTTCCTGCCCTTTTCTCATCATCCTGGTCAGGTGGTTACACAGAGACACAATCCTGATGGACATCTAGACAACACAGAGACACAATCCTGATGGACATCTAGTCCCCACAGAGACACAATCCTGATGGACATCTAGTCCCCACAGAGACACAATCCTGATGGACATCTAGTCCCCACAGAGACACAATCCTGATGGACATCTAGTCCCCACAGAGACACAATCCTGATGGACATCTAGTCCCCACAGAGACACAATCCTGATGGACATCTAGTCCCCACAGAGACACAATCCTGATGGACATCTAGTCCCCACAGAGACACAATCCTGATGGACATCTAGTCCCCACAGAGACACAATCCTGATGGACATCTAGTCCCCACAGAGACACAATCCTGATGGGCATCTAGTCCCCACAGAGACACAATCCTGATGGACATCTAGTCCCCACAGAGACACAATCCTGATGGACATCTAGTCCCCACAGAGACACAATCCTGATGGACATCTAGTCCCCACAGAGACACAATCCTGATGGACATCTAGTCCCCACAGAGACACAATCCTGATGGACATCTAGACAACACAGAGACACAATCCTGATGGACATCTAGTCCCCACAGAGACACAATCCTGATGGACATCTAGTCCCCACAGAGACACAATCCTGATGGACATCTAGTCCCCACAGAGACACAATCCTGATGGACATCTAGTCCCCACAGAGACACAATCCTGATGGACATCTAGTCCCCACAGAGACACAATCCTGATGGACATCTAGTCCCCACAGAGACACAATCCTGATGGACATCTAGACAACACAGAGACACAATCCTGATGGGCATCTAGTCCCCACAGAGACACAATCCTGATGGACATCTAGTCCCCACAGAGACACAATCCTGATGGACATCTAGTCCCCACAGAGACACAATCCTGATGGACATCTAGTCCCCACAGAGACACAATCCTGATAGACATCTAGTCCCCACAGAGACACAATCCTGATGGACATCTAGTCCCCACAGAGACACAATCCTGATGGACATCTAGTCCCCACAGAGACACAATCCTGATGGACATCTAGTCCCCACAGAGACACAATCCTGATGGACATCTGTCCCCACAGAGACACAATCCTGATGGACATCTAGTCCCCACAGAGACACAATCCTGATGGACCTCTAGTCCTCACAGAGACACAATCCTGATGGACATCTAGTCCCCACAGAGACACAATCCTGATGAACATCTAGTCCCCACAGAGACACAATCCTGATGGACATCTAGTCCCCACAGAGACACAATCCTGATGGACATCTAGTCCCCCCACAGAGACACAATCCTGATGGACATCTAGTCCCCACAGAGACACAATCCTGATGGACATCTAGTCCCCACAGAGACACAATCCTGATGGACATCTAGTCCCCACAGAGACACAATCCTGATGGACATCTAGGATGGACATCTAGTCCCCACAGAGACACAATCCTGATGGACATCTAGTCCCCACAGAGACACAATCCTGATGGACATCTAGTCCCCACAGAGACACAATCCTGATGGACATCTAGTCCCCACAGAGACACAATCCTGATGGACATCTAGTCCCATCACAGAGACACAATCCTGATGGACATCTAGTCCCCACAGAGACACAATGGACATCTGATGGACATCTAGTCCCCACAGAGACACAATCCTGATGGACATCTAGTCCCCACAACACAGAGACACAATCCTGATGGACATCTAGTCCCCACAGAGACACAATCCTGATGGACATCTAGTCCCCACAGAGACACAATCTGATGGACATCTAGTCCCCACAGAGACACAATCCTGATGGACATCTAGTCCCCACAGAGACACAATCCTGATGGACATCTAGTCCCCACAGAGACACAATCCTGATGGACATCTAGTCCCCACAGAGACACAATCCTGATGGACATCTAGTCCCCACAGAGACACAATCCTGATGGACATCTAGTCCCCACAGAGACACAATCCTGATGGACATCTAGTCCCCACAGAGACACAATCCTGATGGACATCTAGACAACACAGAGACACAATCCTGATGGACATCTAGTCCCACAGAGACACAATCCTGATGGACATCTAGACATCTATGTCCCCCACAGAGACACAATCCTGATGGACATCTAGTCCCCACAGAGACACAATCCTGATGGACATCTAGTCCCCAGAGACACAATCCTGATGGACACACAATCCTGATGGACATCTAGTCCCCACAGAGACACAATCCTGATGGACATCTAGTCCCCACAGACACACAATCCTGATGGACATCTAGACAACACAGAGACACACATCCTGATGGACATCTAGTCCCCACAGAGACACAATCCTGATGGACATCTAGTCCCCACAGAGACACAATCCTGATGGACATCTAGTCCCCACAGAGACACAATCCTGAGGACACAATCCTGATGGACATCTAGTCCCCACAGAGACACAATCCTGATGGACATCTAGTCCCCACAGAGACACAATCCTGATGGACATCTAGTCCCCACAGAGACACAATCCTGATGGACATCTAGTCCCCACAGAGACCTGATGGCCACAATCCTGATGGACATCTAGTCCCCACAGAGACACAATCCTGATGGACATCTAGTCCCCACAGAGACACAATCCTGATGGACATCTAGTCCCCACAGAGACATTGCCCTGAAAGAGATGTTCTGACACACTACAGCATATGTATTGGCCTATTGACATCACAAACAATTACACACATGGACAGATACGCACGCACGCACGCACACACACACACACACACACACACACACACACACACACACACACACACACACACACACACACACACACACACGCACACACACACACACACACACACGCACACACACACACACACACACACATACGCACAACACACACAACACACACAACACACACACACTTATCAATGACCTAATGGCATGTTGCTGATATTGTATGATGTGTTGTACTGCAGGACGTACCTTCCATCTCCGTCGTGCGTACTGTCTCCTGAAGTTCTCCAGATTAATGACAGACAGTCTGCGCACCAGGGCCTGGCATGGGTTTAACGGCTAAACCACAGCAGAAAACAGTAGGACATAAGCCTTTGGGCTGTCATGACATAGATAGGATGAAAAGCCTTTGGGCTGTCATGACATAGATAGGATGAAAAGCCTTTGGGATGTCATGACATAGATAGGATGAAAAGCCTTTGGGCTGTCATGACATAGATAGGATGAAAAGCCTTTGGGCTGTCATGACATAGATAGGATGAAAAGCCTTTGGGCTGTCATGACATAGATAGGATGAAAAGCCTTTGGGCTGTCATGACATAGATAGGATGAAAAGCCTTTGGGCTGTCATGACATAGATAGGATGAAAAGCCTTTGGGCTGTCATGACAAAGATAGGATGAAAAGCCTTTGGGCTGTCATGACAAAGATAGGATGAAAAGCCTTTGGGCTGTCATGACATAGATAGGATGAAAAGCCTTTGGGCTGTCATGACATAGATAGGATGAAAAGCCTTTGGGCTGTCATGACAAAGATAGGATGAAAAGCCTTTGGGCTGTCATGACAAAGATAGGATGAAAAGCCTTTGGGCTGTCATGACAAAGACAACAAACATAGGATGAAACAGTCTTTGGGCTGTCATGACATAGATAGGATAAAAGCCTTTGACTAAAATGACATAGATAGGATAAAAGGACCAGCCTTTGGACTAAATGACCAGACTAGGACTAAAAGGACCAGACTAAAAGGACCAGATAGGATAAAAGGACCAGACTAGGACATGAAAAGGACAACAAACAAAGGACCAGACTAAAAACAGTCTTACTAAAGGACCCGACAGGACTAAAAGGACCAGACTAGGACTAAAAGGACCAGACTAAAAGGACCAGACTAGGACTAAAAGGACCAGACTAGGACTAAAAGGACCCAGACGAGGACTAAAAGGACCAGACTAAAAGGACCCAGACTAAAAGGGACCAGACTTGGACTAAAAGGACCAGACTTGGACTAAAAGGACCAGACTAGGACTAAAAGGACCAGACTAGGACTAAAAGGACCAGACGAGGACTAAAAGGACCAGACTAGGACTAAAAGGACCAGACGAGGACTGAAAGGACCAGACTAGGACTAAAAGGACCAGACTTGGACTAAAAGGACCAGACGAGGACTAAAAGGACCAGACTAGGACTAAAAGGACCAGACTAAAAGGACCAGACTAGGACTAAAAGGACCAGACTAGGACTAAAAGGACCAGACTAGGACTAAAAGGACCAGTCGAGGACTAAAAGGACCCAGACTAGGACTAAAAGGACCAGACTAAAAGGACCCAGACTAAAAGGGACCAGACTTGGACTAAAAGGACCAGACTTGGACTAAAAGGACCAGACTAGGACTAAAAGGACCAGACTAACTAAAGGACCAGACGAGGACTAAAAGGACCAGACTAGGACTAAAAGGACCAGACGAGGACTAAAAGGACCAGACGAGGACTAAAAGGACCAGACTAGGACTAAAAGGACCAGACGAGGACTAAAAGGACCAGACTAGGACTAAAAGGACCAGACGAGGACTAAAAGGACCAGACTAGGACTAAAAGGACCAGACTAAAAGGACCAGACTAAAAGGACCAGACTAGGACTAAAAGGACCAGACTAGGACTAAAAGGACCAGACTAAAAGGACCCAGACTAAAAGGACCAGACTAGGACTAAAAGGACCAGACTAGGACTAAAAGGACCAGACGAGGACTAAAAGGACCAGTCGAGGACTAAAAGGACCAGACTAGGACTAAAAGGACCAGACTAAAAGGACCCAGACTAAAAGGACCAGTTGAGGACTAAAAGGACCAGACTAGGACTAAAAGGACCAGACTAGGACTAAAAGGACCAGACTTGGACTAAAAGGACCAGACTAAAAGGACTAAAGGACCAGACTAGGACTAAAAGGACCAGACTAAAAGGACCAGACTAGGACTAAAACCAGGACCAGACTACTAAAAGGACCAGACTAACTAAAAGGACCAGACTTGGAAAAGGACCAGACTAGGACTAAAAGGACCAGACTAAAGACTAGGACTAAAAGGACCAGACTAAAAGGACCAGACTAGGACTAAAGGACCAGACTAAAAGGACCAGACTAGGACTAAAGGACCAGACTAGGACTAAAAGGACCAGACTAGGACTAAAAAAGGACCAGACTAAAAGGATCCAGACTAAAAGGACCAGACTAGGACTAAAAGGACCAGACGAGGACTAAAAGGACCTGACTAGGACTAAAAGGACCAGACTAAAAGGACTAAAGGACCAGACTAGGACTAAAAGGACCAGACTAGGACTAAAAGGACCAGACGAGGACTAAAAGGACCAGACTAGGACTAAAAGGACCAGACTAGGACTAAAAGGACCAGACGAGGACTAAAAGGACCAGACTAGGACTAAAAGGACCAGACGAGGACTAAAAGGACCTGACTAGGACTAAAGGACCAGACTAGGACTAAAAGGACCAGACATGGACTAAAAGGACCAGACTAGGACTAAAGGACCAGACTAGGACTAAAAGGACCAGACGAGGACTAAAGGACCCAGACTTGGACTAAAAGGACCAGACTAGAAGGACCAGACTAGGACTAAAAGGACCAGACTAGAAGGACCCAGACGCTGACTAAAAGGAACAGACTAGAAGGACCCAGACGCTGACTAAAAGGACCAGACTAGGACTAAAAGGACCAGTGTATTGTATTGTTTGGCTGATACAGTACACACACACACACACACACGCACACACACACACACACACACACACACCATTTCAATCGATAAGATCTTTATCAGGTTCAGTGGGTTTAGATCAGGTAGGTACAAGCGTCTAAAATACACATACAACAATAACACTCTCAACTAGCTTCAATCTAATCTAAGAAGGTCTAATGTCAATAATGATATCTACTCATTATCAATCCTCTATCCACATGATCAACAGTTGGCTTTTGAACTATGAAAAACAAACAAGCTACTTAAAAGTTGCAGACGTTAAATATAAAACCTCAAAACCTGTCAAGCCTCTTACATCATTCTTCGTAAAACACAAAAAGTAAGCGTTGTAAATACGTTGACGTTTTATTTTTTAGGTAATCACAACAATACTACTAACGTATCACAAGGAGAACAAACTAAAGATATCATATTCCACAGAGATGACTTCGTGTCCTCTACTTCCTGTTTCTGATACAGACTCTGGGCTACTGAAACTGCTGTTATCTCTACTGTCCAGACTCAGTCAGGTCCAGGTTGATACTCTACTCTACTGTCCAGACTCAGTCAGGTCCAGGTTGATACTCTACTCTACTGTCCAGACTCAGTCAGGTCCAGGTTGGTACTCTACTCTACTGTCCAGACTCAGTCAGGTCCAGGTTGGTAATCTACTGTCAGACTCAGTCAGGTCCAGGTTGATTGATACTCAGACTCAGTCAGGTCCAGGTTGGTACTCTACTCTACTGTCCAGACTCAGTCAGGTCCAGGTTGATACTCTACTCTACTGTCCAGACTCAGTCAGGTCCAGGTTGTTACTCTACTCTACTGTCCAGACTCAGTCAGGTCCAGGTTGATACTCTACTCTACTGTCCAGACTCAGTCAGGTCCAGGTTGGTACTCTACTCTACTGTCCAGACTCAGTCAGGTTGGTAGGTTGTCCAGACTTAGTCTCCAGGTTGGTACTCTACTGTCAGACTCAGTCAGGTCCAGGTTGATACTCTACTCTACTGTCCAGACTCAGTCAGGTCCAGGTTGATACTCTACTCTACTGTCCAGACTCAGTCAGGTCCAGGTTGGTACTCTACTCTACTGTCCAGACTCAGTCAGGTCCAGGTTGGTACTCTACTCTACTGTCAGACTCAGTCAGGTCCAGGTTGATACTCTACTCTACTGTCAGACTCAGTCAGGTCCAGGTTGGTACTCTACTCTACTGTCCAGACTCAGTCAGGTCCAGGTTGATACTCTACTCTACTGTCCAGACTCAGTCAGGTCCAGGTTGATATTCTACTGTCCAGACTCAGTCAGGTCCAGGTTGATACTCTACTCTACTGTCCAGACTCAGTCAGGTCCAGGTTGATACTCTACTCTACTGTCCAGACTCAGTCAGGTCCAGGTTGGTACTCTACTCTACTGTCCAGACTCAGTCAGGTCCAGGTTGGTACTCTACTCTACTGTCCAGACTCAGTCAGGTCCAGGTTGGTACTCTACTCTACTGTCCAGACTCAGTCAGGTCCAGGTTGGTACTCTACTCTACTGTCCAGACTCAGTCAGGTCCAGGTTGATACTCTACTGTCCAGACTCAGTCAGGTCCAGGTTGGTACTCTACTCTACTGTCCAGACTCAGTCAGGTCCAGGTTGGTACTCTACTCTACTATACTATACTATACCATACTATACTATGCTATACAATACCATGCTATACTATACTATGCTATACCATTCTATGCTATACTATGCTATGCTATACTATGCTATACCATACTATACTATGCTATGCTATACTATGTCATACTATGCTATACCATACTATATTATGCATTACTATACCGTGCTATACTATACCATGCTATACTATGCTATACTGTACTATACTATCCTATCCAGACTGACTTAGGTCCAGGTTGATACTCTACTATACTCTACTACTATACTCTACTGTACTATAACATACTGTACTATACTATACTGTACTATACTATGCTATCCAGACTCAGTCAGGTCCATGTGGATACTCTACTCTACTGTACTACTATACTATACTCTACTACTATACTATACTCTACTACTATACTCTACTGTACTATAACATACTGTACTATACTATACTGTACTATACTATGCTATCCAGACTGAGTCAGGTCCATGTGGATACTCTACTGTACTACTATACTATACTCTACTACTATTACTATACTACTATACTATACTCTATTACTATACTATTACTATACTATTACTATACTATACTATAGTGTACTGTACCATACTGTACTATACCATACTGTACTATACCATACTGTACTATACTATACTGTCCAGACTCAGTCGGGTCCAGGTTGATACTCTACTGTACTACTATACTATACTACTATACGATACTCTACTACTATAAGTTACTATACTATACTATACTATACTATACTATACTATACTATACTATACTATACTAGTCAGTTCCAGGTTAATGCTCTACGGTACTACTATACTATACTATACTATACTATACTATACTATACTATACTATACCAACTGTCAGTTCAACATGCTCTACGTACTACTATACTATACCATACTATACTATAATACTGTACTATACTATACTGTACTATACTATACTATACTATACCAAAGCAGTCAGTTCCAGGTTGATGCTCTACTACTACTGTACTATACTATACTATACTATACTATACTATACTATACTGTGCTATACTATGTACTATACTATACTATACTGTACTATACTATATCAGTTCAGGTTATACTACATCTTGTATATACTATACTATACTATACTATACTATACTGTACTGTACTATACTATACTATACTATACTATACTATACTATACTGTACTATACTATACTATACTACACTGTACTATACTATACTATGCTATACTATGCTATACTACACTGTACTGTACTATACTATGCTATACTATGCTATACTACACTATACTATACTATACTATACTATACTACACTGTACTGTACTATACTATACTATACTATACTACACTGTACTATACTATACTATACTATACTATACTATACTATACTATACTACACTGTACTGTACTATACTATACTATACTATACTACACTGTACTATACTATACTATACTATGCTATACTACACTGTACTGTACTATACTATACTATACTATACTACACTGTACTGTACTATACTATACTATACTATACTATACTGTACTATACTATACTATACTATACTATACTATACTATACTATACTATACTATACTATATACTATACTGTACTATATGTCAGTTCCAGGTTAATGCTATACTGTACTATACTATACTATACTATACTATACTATACTATACTATACTATACTACACTATACTATACTATACTATACTATACTATACTATACTATACTACACTGTACTATACCATACTATACTATACTATACTATACTATACTATACTGTACTGTATACTGTACTGTACTATACTATACTATACTGTATATATATACTATACTATACTATACTATACTATCTCTTCAGTCCAGACTCAGTGAGGTTCAGGCTGATCCCAGACAGCAGATCTCCTCCACAGCTTCTGTTCAGCATTTCCTTCAGTGCTTCATTCACGTCATTATTAAACACAGTGGAGAAGTTACAGTTGAGGTAGCCCCCTCCTCCTCCGACCCCGTCCGCGACCCCGCCCGTGACCCCTAACGACCCCACCACGTCCTGCACCCACTTCAGCTCGTCGCTCAGCTCCTGTCTCAGGGCGTCAAAGTGTCTCTTCCTCTCCTGGTAGCGGGCGCTAACGTCACTGACGCTAACGTCCACCACCTTCATCTCATCCTGCAGGCTCCTCTTCATCGCCTCCACTTTACGGAACTCGTAGCGGATCTGAGACAGCTGGTGACGGACCCCCTCGCTCTCCTCCTTGTACCAGGACTCCTTGTGGTTGTAGACGGAGACCAAGGCGTCGATGTCCTCCTGCAGGGAGTCGTGGGCCGAGGCTAGCCCAGTGAAGGAGCCCTCCATCCGGCTGATGTCCTCCACTACCTGGACGAAGCGTTCGGTTGACGTAGGTGTTGTTGGGGGGCATGGAGGAGTGGGACTTCATGGTGTACTCCTTGAGACGTTTGGTCTTCAGCTGACGGCGCTCGCGCTTCTTAGGGGTCTTGGTCTGGTCCGGGTCTTGGTCTGGTCCAGGGTCTTGGTCTGGTCCGGGGTCTTGGTGATGGGAGTCTCCTCCTTGCATTCATTAGACTTCAGACACAAGAGATGAGGACGATAGACGGAGGGTTACTGAGCTGGAAGTCACTTTACTGGCACTGCATGCCATGCATTGATGATGTTCTGGACAGCAATGGAATATAAGCCAGAGGTGACATGCCTCCATCACCAAACCACCGACATCACTCCAGGTCACATGGTTAGTTATATATTACCCAACAGGCAACACTCCAGGTTACATGGTTAGTTATATATTACCCAACAGGCAACACTCCAGGTCACATGGTTAGTTATATATTACCCAACAGGCAACACTCCAGGTCACATGGTTAGTTATATATTACCCAACAGGCAACACTCCTGGTCACATGGTTAGTTATATATTACCCAACAGACAACACTCCAGGTCACATGGTTAGTTATATATTACCCAACAGACAACACTCCAGGTCACATGGTTAGTTATATATTACCCAACAGGCAACACTCCAGGTCAGGTCATGGTTAGTTATATATTACCCAACAGGCAACACTCCTGGTCACATGGTTAGTTATATATTACCCAACAGGCAACACTCAGGTCACATGGTTAGTTATATATTACCCAACAGGCAACACTCCAGGTCACATGGTTAGTTATATGTTACCATCAGGCAACACTCCAGGTGACATGGTTAGTTATATATTACCCAACAGGCAACACTCCAGGTCACATGGTTAGTTATATATTACCCAACAGGCAACACTCCAGGTCACATGGTTAGTTATATATTACCCAACAGGCAACACTCCAGGTCACATGGTTAGTTATATATTACCCATCAGGCAACACTCCAGGTCACATGGTTAGTTATATATTACCCAACAGGCAACACTCAGGTCACATGGTTAGTTATATGTACCCATCAGGCAACACTCAGGTCACATGGTTAGTTATATATTACCCAACGAGCCTTCTCAAATTACATGGTTAGTTATATATTACAACAGGCAACACTCCAGGTAACATGGTTAGTTATATATTACCACATCAGGCAACACTCCAGGTCACATGGTTAGTTATATATTACCCAACAGGCAACACTCCAGGTCACATGGTTAGTTATATATTACCCAACAGGCAACACTCCAGGTGACATGGTTAGTTATATATTACCCAACAGGCAACACTCCAGGTCACATGGTTAGTTATATATTACCCAACAGGCAACACTCCAGGTCACATGGTTAGTTATATATTACCCAACAGGCAACACTCCAGGTCACATGGTTAGTTATATATTACCCATCAGGCAACACTCCAGGTCACATGGTTAGTTATATATTACCCAACAGGCAACACTCCAGGTCACATGGTTAGTTATTCATCTTCTTTCGATTCTTTCCATCACCAAACGTCAAGCTCTTTTGTCAACTGGTTACACATTTAAGTTAAAAGTCACAAACATGGCAGGACAAACATTATCAGGAAAAACTCATCTGATGGAATCACACATCTGATTCAAACTAAACAGACTAGAGCTCCCTCTATCTGACTAGCC
>NW_027015637.1:45001-70001 GCF_036934945.1 Oncorhynchus masou masou
GTATCATCCATCTCCACTGGGATCAGACCTGGTCCTGTATCATCCATCTCCACTGGGCTCAGACCTGGTCCTGTATCATCCATCTCCACTGGGATCAGACCTGGTCCTGTATCATCCATCTCCACTGGGATCAGACCTGGTCCTGTACTCCATCTCCACTGGGATCAGACCTGGTCCTGTATCATCCATCTCCACTGGGATCAGACCTGGTCCTGTATCATCCATCTCCACTGGGATCAGACCTGGTCCTGTCATCCATCTCCACTGGGCTCAGACCTGGTCCTGTATCATCCATCTCCATCTCCACTCCATCTCCACTGGGATCAGACCTGGTCCTGGTCCTGTATCATCCATCTCCACTGGGATCAGACCTGGTCCTGTATCATCCATCTCCACTGGGATCAGACCTGGTCCTGTATCATCCATCTCCACTGGGATCAGACCTGGTCCTGTATCATCCATCTCCACTGGGATCAGACCTGGTCCTGTATCATCCATCTCCACTGGGCTCAGACCTGGTCCTGTATCATCCATCTCCACTGGGATCAGACCTGGTCCTGTATCATCCATCATGCCACTAGGTGCCATGGCAACCATGTAACCCAATTATTACCACAATTAAATATAAAATGTAGGTCCTTGAAAATGATGATTACGTACGGGTTGGGATGAGTCATTGAAAGTCCTTCAATTTGACTTGCCAATGTCTGTATGAACCCTGTATCGGCGACATCGCTCAGCCCCGCAAATGAAAGATAAAAAAATCAACTGCCACTAACATTATGCATCGCATCATTCCTGTCAGATCTTGACCCGGGCCAGTATTTGTTGACGTTGTTGGGTGTTTTTTTAACAATCGGGGCCAGTAGCTTCCAATTGGCAGTGGTCCGGTGTGCCACTGGCAAACTGACCTGTATGTGGAGCTCTGCTGTGTGTGTCGGGCCTATATGTCTACCACTTTGTGTAGCCGTTAGCGATGCTAATGATAGCCTAACCATTTTCAGGTAGATGGAAAGGCAATTAAACACTAACTACAAAGTAGCTTATGGCCTACCAGGCAGAATCAGGATTAATTGCATCAATACAGTTGCCATTTGTTTTGAAAACACTGCTAGTCCTTCTCCCCACTTTCTGTTGTTGTTGTTGTTGTTGAATCATTTCAGTATCAAGTTTCATTTTTTATGTTTTTATTCTGCCCTCTCGAGGATTTCACAGAAAAGAACACATGGCATTTTGAAATCTGTAATAAATACATTTTGCACGTTATTTTCACGCTCTCTTTTCTTCGCTGTTACAGTACATCTATCTGTAACGGTTTTCTTTAGGTGAAGGAGAGTCGGACCAAAATGCGGTGTGGCTATTGAGATTCACGTTTAATAAAAAAACAACTAAACACAAACACTACAAAACAAGAAACGTAACACGAAAACCGAAACAGCCTAAACTGGTGCAAAGTAACACATAGACAGGAACAAGGACAGGAACAAGGACAGGAACAAGGACAGGAACAAGGACAGGAACAAGGACAGGAACAAGGACAGGAACAAGGACAGGAACAAGGACAATCACCCACAACAAACTCAAAGAATATGGCTGCCTAAATATGGTTCCCAATCAGAGACAACAATAAACACCTGCCTCTGATTGAGAACCACTTCAGACAGCCATAGACTAAGCTAGAAAACCCCACGAAGCTACAATCCCAATATCTGTGAAAAACCCCAAGCCAAAAACACACCACATACCAAAACCCATGTCACACCCTGGCCTGACCAAATAAATAAAGAAAACACAAAATACTAAGACCAGGGCGTGACACTATCCAAATCAATGGAAGAACACAAACATGCTAATGTGTCAGATGGTTAGTCATTATTAGCCTGGTTCTGTATTGAATTACATGCACATTAAGGGACACAAGCCAGTTCACGATCAATTATCAATTATTTTATGAAAAAAACATTGGTGCAACCAAATCATGTGCTGGTTCCACCAACTGAACTAGTTAGTAGCACCAGTTCCACCAACTGAACTAGTTAGTAGCACCAGTTCCACCAACTGAACTAGTTAGTAGCACCAGTACCACCAACTGAACTAGTTAGTAGCACCAGTACCACCAACTGAACTAGTTAGTAGCACCAGTTCCACCATCTGAACTAGTTAGTAGCATCGGTACCACCAACTGAACTAGTTAGTAGCACCAGTTCCACCCACTGAACTAGTTAGTAGCACCAGTTCCACCCAATGAACTAGTTAGTAGCACCAGTACCACCAACTGAACTAGTTAGTAGCACCAGTTCCACCATCTGAACTAGTTAGTAGCACCTGTTCCACCATCTGAACTAGTTAGTAGCACCAGTTCCACCAACTGAACAAGTTAGTAGCACCAGTACCACCAACTGAACTAGTTAGTAGCATCAGTACCACCATCTGAACTAGTTAGTAGCATCAGTTCCACCATCTGAACTGTTAGTTCCACCATCTGAACTAGTTAGTAGCACCAGTTCCACCAACTGAACTAGTTAGTAATAATGTTCAGTGTAATAATGTTCAGTGTAATAAAGTTCAGAGTGCTGATAATGTTCAGAGTGCTGATAATGTTCAGAGGTGATCATGTGCAGAGTGCTGATAATGTTCCGAGTAATAATGTTCAGAGTGATAATGTTGAGAGGTGATCATGTTTAGTAATAATGTTCAGTGTAATAATGTTCAGAATGCTGATAATGTTCAGAGTTAATAATGTCCAGAGTGCTGATAATGTTCAGAGTGCTGATAATGTTCAGTGTGATAATGTTCAGAGTGCTGATAATGTTCAGAGGTGATCATGTTCAGAGTGCTGATAATGTTCAGAGTAATAATGTTCAGAGTGATAATGTTCAGAGGTGATAATGTTTAGTAATAATGTTCAGAGTGCTGATAATGTTCAGATGTGATAATGTTCAGAGTGCTGATAATGTTCAGATGTGATAATGTTCAGATGTGATAATGTTCAGATGTGATAATGTTCAGACGTGATAATGTTCAGGTGTGATAATGTTCAGATGTGATCATGTTCAGACGTGATAATGTTCAGATGTGATAATGTTCAGAGTGCTGATAATGTTCAGAGTTAATCATGTTCAGAGTGTGGATAATGTTCAGAGTGCGGATAATTTTCAGTGTAATAATGTTCAGATGTGATAATGTTCGGATGTGATAATGTTCGGATGTGATAATGTTCAGATGTGATAATGTTCAGACGTGATAATGTTCAGACGTGATAATGTTCAGACATGATAATGTTCAGAGTGCGGATAATGTTCAGAGTGCTGATAATGTTCAGTGCAATAATGTTCAGATGTGATAATGTTCAGATGTGATAATGTTCGGATGTGATAATGTTCAGATGTGATAATGTTCAGGTGTGATAATGTTCAGATGTGATAATGTTCCGATGTGATAATGTGCAGATGTGATAATGTTCAGAGTTAATAATGTTCAGAGTGCTGATAATGTGCAGAGTGCCGATAATGTTCAGAGTGCTGATAATGTTCAGAGTGCTGATAATGTTCAGTGTGCTGATAATGTTCAGAGTGCTGATAATGTTCAGAGTTAATCATGTTCAGAGTGCCGATAATGTTCAGAGTGTTGATAATGTTCAGTGTGCTGATAATGTTCAGAGTGCTGATAATGTTCAGAGTTAATAATGTTCAGAGTGCTGATAATGTTCAGAGTGCTGATAATGTTCAGTGTTAATAATGTTCAGAGTGCTGATAATGTTCAGTGTAATAATGTTCAGATGTGATAATGTTCATATGTGATAATGTGAAGATGTGATCATGTTCAGATGTGATAATGTTCAGATGTGATAATGTTCAGAGTGCTGATAATGTTCAGAGTGCTGATAATGTTCAGAGTGCTGATAATGTTCAGAGTGCTGATAATGTTCAGAGTTAATCATGTTCAGAGTGCTGATAATGTTCAGTGTTGATAATGTTCAGTGTGATGATAATGTTCAGAGTGTTGATAATGTTCAGTGTGCTGATAATGTTCAGAGTGCTGATAATGTTCAGAGTTAATAATGTTCAGAGTGCTGATAATGTTCAGAGTGCTGATAATGTTCAGAGTGCTGATAATGTTCAGAGTGCTGATAATGTTCATCGGTAATAATGCTCAGATGTAATAATGTTCAGTGTAATAATGTTCAGAGTTAATCATGTTCAGAGTGCTGATAATGTTCAGAGTGCTGATAATGTTCAGAGTGCTGATGATGTTCAGAGTGCTGATAATGTTCATCGGTAATAATGTTCAGACGTGATAATGTTCAGTGTAATAATGTTCCGAGTGCTGATAATGTTCAGAGTGCTGATAATGTTCAGAGTGCTGATAATGTTCAGAGTGCTGATAATGTTCAGTGTGCTGATAATGTTCAGAGTGCTGATAATGTTCAGAGTTAATCATGTTCAGAGTGCTGATAATGTTCAGAGTGTTGATAATGTTCAGAGTGCTGATAATGTTCAGAGTGCTGATAATGTTCAGAGTGCTGATAATGTTCAGAGTGTTGATAATGTTCAGTGTGCTGATAATGTTCAGAGTGCTGATAATGTTCAGAGTGGTGATAATGTTCAGTGTAATAATGTTCAGAGTGCTGATAATGTTCAGAGTGCTAATAATGTTCAGGGTGCTAATAAATCAAATCAAATCAAATCAAATCCAATGTTATTTGTCACATACACATGGTTAGCAGATGTTAATGCGAGTGTAGCGAAATGCTTGTGCTTCTAGTTCCGACAATGCAGTAATAACCAACAAGTAATCTAACTAACAATTCCAAAACTACTGTCTTATACACAGTGTAAGGGGATAAAGAATATGTACATAAAGATATATGAATGAGTGATGGTACAGAGCGGCATAGTGCTAATATTTACCTAATCTCCCGAAGTCTCCTTCACCCCACGTGTAGAGCTCTCCATCCTCACTGACCGCTGCACTGTGTCGGTAGCCCGCTGACACACACACCACCACCTGGCCCAACAACATTCAGCATTGAGACATGAGGACAAACACACTAAAACATACTTGTTTAACGAAATGACACATTATTATACCATGGCATTGTTGAAACCCCGTTTCTGATTGGCTCGTGAAGGGCTTTTCTAGAGCATGCATTATGTATCCTATAATGCCCGGGATAATTAAATGACTATAGTTCATTCTAAGATGTTTCAGCAGCTTTTGAAAGTGAAAAGTGGAATTATTGGCAGTGTTGAATTAAGATTTTCATAATAGCAAACGAGGACTGGTGGTTCGGGTTGGCTAAGCGAACGAGTCTGTTTGGTTTCCGAGGCAACTACTGTAAACTTGCCTCACTGTTTCAAGTGTATGATAAACACATCGCTACCTGGCAAATGTGTTCAATTATAGGCTTGGTATGAAAGGGGATATAAACTCAACGAGGGGCTCTACTGTGTTCTCTGGAAGATAACGTGACTCCGTGGAAGTCAGCTGACGTGTCGTGGAAGCACACCTTCCCACGTTGTTCATTATTTTTATATTATATTATTATTATTATTATTATTATTATAGAAGACATAGTCCCTGGTTGATTATCCCTTACATAACACTCAACACATCTCTATTGGTAAAGCACCATTTTGTTTTTGGTGAATTATCTCATTAAGTCATGACAAACAACACACAGTTGCTTTCTGTGGTGGTCTATGGGTTGTGGTGGTCTGAGGGCTGTGGTGGTCTTGGGGCTGTGGTGGTCTGGGGGGCTGTGGTGGTCTATGGGCTGTGGTGGTTTTGGGGCTGTGGTGGTCTGGGGGGCTGTGGTGGTCTGGGGGCTGTGGTGGTCTGGGGGCTGTGGTGGTCTGGGGGCTGTGGTGGTCTAGGGGCTGTGGAGGTCTAGGGGCTGTGGTGGTCTAGGGGCTGTGGTGGTCTGGGGGCTGTGGTGGTCTAGGGCCTGTGGTGGTCTAGGGGCTGTGGTGGTCTGGGGGCTGTGGTGGTCTGGGGGCTGTGGTGGTCTGGGGGATGTGGTGGTCTGGGGGATGTGGTGGTCTAGGGCCTGTGGTGGTCTAGGGCCTGTGGTGGTCTTGGGGCTGTGGAGGTCTGGGGGCTGTGGTGGTCTGGGGGCTGTGGTGGTCTGGGTGCTGTGGTGGTCTGGGGGCTGTGGTGGTCTGGGTGCTGTGGTGGTCTGTGGTGGTCTGGGGGCTGTGGTGGTCTGGGGGCTGTGGTGGTCTAGGGGCTGTGGTGGTCTGGGGGCTGTGGTGGTCTGGGGGCTGTGGTGGTCTAGGGGCTGTGGTGGTCTATGGGCTGTGGTGGTCTGGGGGCTGTGGTGGTCTGGGGGCTGTGGTGGTCTGGGGGCTGTGGTGGTCTGCGGGATGTGGTGGTCTGGGGGATGTGGTGGTCTGGGGGCTGTGGTGGTCTGGGGGCTGTGGTGGTCTGGGGGCTGTGGTGGTCTGGGGGCTGTGGTGGTCTGGGGCTGTGGTGGTCTGGGGGCTGTGGTGGTCTGGGGGCTGTGGTGGTCTAGGGGCTGTGGTGGTCTGGGGGCTGTGGTGGTCTGGGGGGCTGTGGTGGTCTAGGGGCTGTGGTGGTCTGGGGCTGTGGTGGTCTGGGGATGTGGTGGTCTGGGGCTGTGGTGGTCTGGGGGCTGTGGTGGTCTGGGGGCTGTGGTGGTCTGGGGGCTGTGGTGGTCTAGGGGCTGTGGTGGTCTGGGGGCTGTGGTGGTCTGGGGGCTGTGGTGGTCTGGGGGCTGTGGTGGTCTGGGGGCTGTGGTGGTCCCTGCAGGGTGTGGATGGTCTGGGGGGCTGTGGTGGTCTGGGGGCTGTGGTGGTCCAGGGGCTGTGGTGGTCTAGGGGCTGTGGTGGTCTAGGGGCTGTGGTGGTCTGGGGGCTGTGGTGGTCTAGGGGCTGTGGTGGTCCAGGGGCTGTGGTGGTCCGGGGGATGTGGTGGTCTGGGTGCTGTGGTGGTCTGGGGGCTGTGGTGGTCTGAGTCCTACCTTTCCCTGCAGAGGTCCCTGGATGAGTTTGGGGTACTTCTGTGTGGAGCTGTTCCCATGCCCCAACTTCCCGTAGTCCCCATCTCCCCAACTGAACACCTCTCCCTCCGTGGTGAAGGCCAGCGTGTGTCCGTCCGACCCCTTCGAAGACGTCACCTTTTTGATGGCGCGGTGAGGTTCAAAGGTCAGCTTCTTGAGAGACGATTGGTTGTTGGAGTCTCCCAGACCCAATCTGCCGTAGCTGCCTTTCCCACAGGCTCTGACAGAGCCGTCAGAAGAGATGACGAAGGTGCAATATTGGCCTGCCTCAATCTGACACAGACAGACAGCACAGGGTTTAGGATTCACACTTGTCAATGGGCATTGACCATGCGTTATAGGTTGGTATAACTGGTTTTAAGGCATTCACACTATTACACTTGACGATATGCCGATAGGTTAGTATAACTAGCTAGCCATTTCACACTGGTTACACTTGGACGATATGCTGATAGGTTAGTATAACTAGCTAGCCATTTCACACTGGTTACACTTGGACGATATGCTGATAGGTTAGTATAACTAGCTAGCCATTTCACACTGGTTACACTTGGACGATATGCTGATAGGTTGGTATAACTAGCTAGCCATTTCACACTGGTTACACTTGGACGATATGCTGATAGGTTGGTATAACTAGCTAACCATTTCACACTGGTTACACTTGGACGGTATGCTGTTAGGCTAGTATAACTAGCTAGCCATTTCACACTGGTTACACTTGGACGATATGCTGATAGGTTGGTATAACTAGCTAGCCATTTCACACTGGTTACACTTGGACGATATGCTGATAGGTTGGTATAACTAGCTAGCCATTTCACACTGGTTACACTTGGACGATATGCTGATAGGTTGGTATAACTAGCTAGCCATTTCACACTGGTTACACTTGGACGATATGCTGATAGATTGGTATAACTAGCTAGCCAGTTCACACTGGTTACACTTGGACGATATGCTGATAGGTTGGTATAACTAGCTAGCCATTTCACACTGGTTACACTTGGAAGAAGCTAGCCATGGTTACACTTGGAAGGTATACCGTATACCGGGGTATTTGGAAATACCATAGAAATGATTTATTCAATGTTTAATAAAAAACTGTAAATACATTTTTAAAAATGTAGAAGCTACTTTTTAAGTTAAATACCTGCAGTCGACAGGTGTAATAATATGTTAGGAGATAAAGAAGACCGTGTTCTTAATATCACCTGTCACATCATTATCCATTATGAAGCTTACCGGTAGTCCCCAGTCACGTGCTGTTTGGTGACAAGCACACAACGACCAGAGACCCAGTGACACGCACTGACCTTAGTTATCTTTGTTTTCTTTATTATTTTAGTCAGGTCAGGGTGTGACGAGGGTGGTTTGTGTAGTTTTTGTATTGTCTAGGGGGTTTTGTATGTCTAGGGGTTTGTTGTATATCTAGGTGTTTCTATGTCTATGGTTGCCTAGATTGGCTCCCAATCAGAGGCAGCTGTTTATCGTTGTCTCTGATTGGGGACCATATTTAGGCAGCCATATTCCTTGGGCATTTTGTGGGTTATTGTCTATATGTAGTTGCCTGTCAGCACTTTCTTTTGTAGCTTCACGTTCGGTTTGTTAGTTTGTTTAAGTGTTCTTTGTTTAATTAATAGAAGAATGTATTCTAATCACGCTGCGCCTTGGTCTCCTCGTTATGATGAACGTGACACCAGGAGCCTTGTGAGCAATCATGGATATTAACCCTGGATTGCTGATACTATGTACTGGCCATTGAGGGGCTTTGAAACCACCGGTCGGCCATATTGGTTCTCCCCAGTAGGAGCAGTCGTCCATAGGAATGGATAGAACTATACAGTATTTCAATTAAATGTTTCAAAGGACAAAACGACATGTGTATTTAAGTATTTTTCTGTTGTATTGGAGACAGTAACATTAGCCCTCTACAAAAAAATATATTTTTATTTTATTCAAAACTTTTAATGTTAAAAGTATGCATTAAGGTGTCTGTAATGGAATAAATGTGACAAAAATGAAAAAAAATACATTTATAAATGCATTTCTACCGCTATACAATCTTTTTTTTTTACAACGGAGGAGGAGTACCAAGATGGCTGCCCTGTGGCTTCAATACAGCACCCCATGTCAGTCATCCAGGGTTTATAACCATCATTGCTTGTGAGTCACTCGCCAGGCTATCTCGTTGCAGTATGTAATTCACAACTAAACGTTTTCCAGCTAGATATCTTATAATTATTAAGTTAACTGTGTTATTATTATGTTAACTATTAAGTTAACATGAAATGTGCTCAATGCTCTGTGCATTTGGTTTGCTAATTTAGTAGCTAGTTAGCTATCTAGCTAAGCGGTTAGTTTCTTCTACAATCAAGCTTCTCTTGGTAACAGCAGAGAATCAAGAGATGACGTGGATGTTGATTATGGCAGCCCCCCCCCCCCCCTCTCTGATTCAGAGGAGTTGGGTTAAATCCCTTAGAAAACATTTCAGTTGAAGGTATTCAGTTGTACAAATGGCTAGGTATCCCCCTTTCCCTTTCTGTCTAATATATGTTTTGTGCGTGCAGCAAACTGTGAGTACCATTTTTGCGTAACTTTATGAGCTAGGACGTCTGTCCATGTCAAATACTGTATAAAATGTTCACAATGCACTCGTTAGCATTTGGTTAGCATTCTCTATGGGATTTTTAAATGTACTTGTTAGCATTGCTAACCTTTCGGGTTACAGAAGCTCAGTGGGGTTTGAAAATTGTGCCCATTTTGTTCATTGCCGATTTTATCGAATATCCCGGTATGGCACAAGGTCGGCTTGAAGGTATGACAATCCGAATACCGCGCAAGCTTAATGTAATATCTCAATAACCAACCATGATTTGGGAACAGAAGATGGGAAGCACAGAGCAACCTTTACTTTTTAATCCATGAAAGCCACTCTTCACGCTCCAATGTATTTTCACCTTGTCTCTTCTTTAAGGTCTCCTCTCAGAACTAGGCTACACTAGCTAACTTCTCTAGAGACGTAATACTGAGGGGAATCAGCTTTCCTTATAAACCAGTGGTTGTCAAACCTCTGGGCCCCCCACGAGCCCTTCCATATATTTTAACTAATTCAGAGCTATCCCACCTGATTCAACTAATCATCAACTAATCATCAACTAATCATCAACAAATCATCAACTAATCATCAACTAATCATCAAGTCCTTGATCAGATCAGGTGACCTAATTCAAGGACAAAACTGAATTGTGAAACGTCTGGAGGTTCACCCGAGAAGAGCATCGAGAACCACTGGCTTTAATTAAAAAAATTAAAAAAGAGACAAAAACAGGAAATGACACACACACACACACACCTTTGGAGACCTGTGGTCTCTTACCGTCTGTGCGTCGGCGAAGCTGGGTGCCAACTTGGGCTGGAGGATCTTCTCCTGTGCTCCCTCCACCAGCTGGTGGGAGCTGTTACTGCCCCAGACGTACACCTCGCACGTCTCTGACAACATGGGAGCCTCGCCGGTCTGGAGGCTGTCTGGGCTGGCACAGGTACGGGAGTAGTCTGACGCCATCCTGCACACCTGGGAGGAAGTAGTGCTTAACTTGTGAAGGCTACCTGCCTACATGTAAACCTTCGTAACCCATACATATCGCATTTATAAGCAGTATACAAGCTTTTCAGAAGACAATTTTTTTTATTTTTTTTTTAATGTAAATTGGCCTGTAAAAAAACCTGTTATTTGAGTCGATATTTTACCTCTTCGAACAGACAGAGAGCTGCTTCATACAAAGAGCACAGACCATCTGATGTCCGCGTCGGTTCCCTCCACTGGCTCCTGTCTGCTGACGAGCCCTGGTCGAGAGTCAGGGGACATCAGATACACAGTCAGCCACAGAGACACATAGGGAGACAGCAGATACACAGTCAGCCACAGAGACATATAGGGAGACAGCAGATACACAGTCAGCCACAGAGACACATAGGGAGACAGCAGATACACAGTCAGCCACAGAGACATATAGGGAGACAGCAGATACTCAGTCAGCCACAGAGACACATAGGGAGACAGCAGATACACAGTCAGCCACAGAGACATATAGGGAGACAGCAGATACACAGTCAGCCACAGAGACATATAGGGAGACAGCAGATACACAGTCAGCCACAGAGACATATAGGGAGACAGCAGATACACAGTCAGCCACAGAGACATGTGGGGAGACAGCAGATACACAGTCAGCCACAGAGACATATAGGGAGACAGCAGATACACAGTCAGCCACAGAGACATATAGGGAGACAGCAGATACACAGTCAGCCACAGAGACATATAGGGAGACAGCAGATACACAGTCAGCCACAGAGACACATAGGGAGACAGCAGATACACAGTCAGCCACAGAGACATGTGGGGAGACAGCAGATACACAGTCAGCCACAGAGACATGTGGGGAGACAGCAGATACACAGTCAGCCACAGAGACATATAGGGAGACAGCAGATACACAGTCAGCTGCAGAGACAGAGTAGGGAGACAGATCAGATACACAGTCAGCCACAGAGACATGTAGGGAGACAGCAGATACACAGTCAGCCACAGAGACATATAGGGAGACAGCAGATACACAGTCAGCCACAGAGACATATAGGGAGACAGCAGATACACAGTCAGCCACAGAGACATATAGGGAGACAGCAGATACACAGTCAGCCACAGAGACATAGAGGGAGACAGCAGATACACAGTCAGCCACAGAGACATATAGGGAGACAGCAGATACACAGTCAGCCACAGAGACACATAGGGAGACAGCAGATACACAGTCAGCCACAGAGACATGTAGGGAGACAGCAGATACACAGTCAGCTGCACAGAGACACATAGTAGGGAGACAGCAGATACACAGTCAGCCACAGAGACACATAGGGAGACAGCAGATACACAGTCAGCCACAGAGACATATAGGGAGACATCAGATACACAGTCAGCCACAGAGACATATAGGGAGACAGCAGATACACAGTCAGCCACAGAGACATGTAGGGAGACAGCAGATACACAGTCAGCCACAGAGACATATAGGAGACAGCAGATACACAGTCAGCCACAGAGACATGTGGGGAGACAGCAGATACACAGTCAGCCACAGAGACATGTCAGACAGGATACTCAGTCAGCCACAGAGACATATAGGGAGACAGAGATACACAGTCAGCCACAGAGACATGTCTGGTCAGCAGATACACAGTCAGCCACAGAGACATATAGGGAGACAGCAGATACACAGTCAGCCACAGAGACATCATAGGGAGACAGCAGATACACAGTTAGCCACAGAGACATATAGGGAGACAGCAGATACACAGTCAGCCACAGAGACACATAGGGAGACAGCAGATACACAGTCAGCCACAGAGACATATAGGGAGACAGCAGATACACAGTCAGCCACAGAGACATATAGGAGACAGCAGATACACAGTCAGCCACAGAGACATATAGGGAGACAGCAGATACACAGTCAGCCACAGAGACATGTGGGGAGACAGCAGATACACAGTCAGCCACAGAGACATATAGGGAGACAGCAGATACACAGTCAGCCACAGAGACATATAGGGTGACAGAGATACACAGTCAGCCACAGAGACATATAGGGAGACAGCAGATACACAGTCAGCCACAGAGACATGTGGGACAGCAGATAAACAGTCAGCCACAGAGACATATAGGGAGACAGCAGATACACAGTCAGCCACAGAGACATATAGGGAGACAGGACACAGTCAGCCACAGAGACATATGGGAGACAGCAGATACACAGTCAGCCACAGAGACATATAGCGGAGACAGGGATACACAGTCAGCCACAGAGACATATAGGGAGACAGCAGATACACAGTCAGGGAGAGACATATAGGGAGACAGCAGATACACAGTCAGCCACAGAGACATATGGGAGACAGCAGATACACAGTCAGCCACAGAGACATATAGGGAGACAGCAGATACACAGTCAGCCACAGAGACATTGGGGGTTTTAAGGCTGGGTTTCTAGGGAGACAGCAGATACACAGTCAGCCACAGAGACACATAGGGAGACATCAGATACACAGTCAGCCACAGAGACATATAGGGAGACAGCAGATACACAGTCAGCCACAGAGACACATAGGGAGACAGCAGATACACAGTCAGCCACAGAGACATATAGGGAGACAGCAGATACACAGTCAGCCACAGAGACATATAGGGACAGCAGATACACAGTCAGCCACAGAGACATATAGGGAGACAGCAGATACACAGTCAGCCACAGAGACATGTCGGGCGAGACAGCAGATACACAGTCAGCCACAGAGACATGTTGGGAGACAACAGATACACAGTCAGCCACAGAGACATAGAGGGAGACAGCAGATACACAGTCAGCCACAGAGACATGTGGGGAGACAGCAGATACACAGTCAGCCACAGAGACATATAGGGAGACAGCAGATACACAGTCAGCCACAGAGACATATAGGGAGACAACAGATACACAGTCAGCCACAGAGACATAGAGGGAGACAGCAGATACACAGTCAGCCACAGAGACATGTGGCCATGTTACACTGCATATGGAGAAAGGTGACCATAAACCTTTTATTCATAATCAATCAAGAGGCCATGAGAATAAGTGCTGGGAGACCAAGGAATACATTGCCATCTGGTCATACAAAGAGCACAAGAGACCTATAGAACACAAACTGGAACTGTGGCAAATCATGAACAATAAAGTGTGTCTCGGGAGTTTTTCTTCTAGCCAATGCAGACATCTGCACTGCTTTGCTGTTTGGGGATTTAAGGCTGGGTTTCTGTACACAGAGACATCAGCTGATGTAAAAAAAAAAGGGCTTTATGAATAGATTTGATTGGTTGTTTATAGGACGCTTACCAGGGAACGTCTCATCTGCATGAGGATGTTCATGAAGCAGTCGTATCCAATCAGGCCTTCCTGGTTCAGCAGACACTTCCTGGTTCAGCAGACACGCCTCATGGTGCTGACCACGGCGGACGCCACCAGGGCCATCTCCACCCACTCCAGAAGGTACCTCAGGGAGCCCCTCTGGGCAGCCAGGCCCAGCAACAGCTCCGACGCCAGCCTCCACCCAGGACGTCCGCCCCGGAGTTTGGCATGGTCACTCCCTTTGGAAAGCGGTGACCTGGGTCAGGCAGTCCAGACCCATGGGGGATCTTACTCTGCTTGGCCAGGGTCCTGGGAGGACAGGGGGACCACGTCCATGGCCGTGTGGATGACGTCATTGCAGAGGGAGTCCTCCGGGGCCGGGCATAGGCGGCATCATCCAGCTCTGACGGAGCAGAGCAGAACCAGCAGACAAGGCCCGTTATTAACCCCATCTCGATCAGAGCATCGGTGCATCAACCAGACAGACAGAGATATATTAACATCAACCAGACAGAGTGCAGGTCGGACGATCCGGAGTTGTTGTCGGGCGACATGCTGCTGCTTGACTTTGCCCTTGTCGTGGTACTTGTTGGACAGAGCGAAGAAGATCCTCTGGAGGACCAGCAGGCGTTTGCGGAGAGCGGAGGCAGAAGGGAGAGTCGGAACACACCATCTTGGCCAACGCCATCTGGCTGCTGAGGAGTGCGTCGAGGTAGTGTCCCTGACAGGACAGGGACTATATCTGGCAGCTGGGGTCCCTCAGACACAACACCTAAGGACACAGCATTGATATTAGGCCTATGTAGTGTGTGTTGTGATGATGTGTTTAGAGCTATGTGATGTTTTCACTGTCAACCTCCATAAACCTTTTATTCTGATCCCAGATCTGTTTGTGCTCAGGACCAAACAGATGTTGGTCATGACAGAGACTGACAAGGAGTTGGCATGATAGTATAAACAAACTGGCACTGTGGTTTAGCGATGACATAGACAGACAAAACGACATTTCTGCGCATATGCAGACATAAAGTATTGGCTGTGTCGCGATATGGCCTCTACACAGAGAAGCCAGTTCCATTTGGTACACAGACATTAACTCAATCTCATTCTGCTCCCACCTGCTGGGGAAGGACGACCACCTTTTGTTGGTGAGCAGACAGACAGAGATATATTAACATCAACCAGACAGACGTGAGATATATTAACATCAATCCAGACAGACAGGTGCTCCAGCCATTTAAGCATCAACCAGACATCACCAGATGTATATTAACATTAACCAGACAGACAGAGATATGTTAACATCAACCAGACAGACAGAGGGAAACATCAACCAGACAACAGAGATATATTAACATCAACCAGACAGACAGAGATATATTAACATCAACCAGACAGACAGAGACATGTTAACATCAACCAGACAGACAGAGATATGTTAACATCAACCAGACAGACAGAGATATATTAACATCAACCAGACAGACAGAGATATATTAACATCAACCAGACAGACAGAGATATATTAACATCAACCAGACAGACAGAGACATGTTAACATCAACCAGACAGACAGAGATATATTAACATCAACCAGACAGACAGAGATATATTAACATCAACCAGACAGACAGAGATATATTAACATCAACCAGACAGACAGAGGAGAGATATATTAACATCAACCAGACAGACAGAGATATATTAACATCAACCAGACAGACAGAGATATATTAACATCAACCAGACAGACAGAGATATATTAACATCAACCAGACAGACAGAGATATATTAACATCAACCAGACAGACAGAGATATATTAACATCAACCAGACAGACAGAGATATATTAACATCAACCAGACAGACAGAGATATATTAACATCAACCAGACAGACAGAGATATATTAACATCAACCAGACAGACAGAGATATATTAACATCAACCAGACAGACAGAGATATATTAACATCAACCAGACAGACAGAGATATATTAACATCAACCAGACAGACAGAGATATATTAACATCAACCAGACAGACAGAGATATATAACATCAACCAGACAGACAGAGATATATTAACATCAACCAGACAGACAGAGATATATTAACATCAACCAGACAGACAGAGATATATTAACATCAACCAGACAGACAGAGACATATTAACATCAACCAGACAGACAGAGATATATTAACATCAACCAGACAGACAGAGATATATTAACATCAACCAGACAGACAGAGACATGTTAACATCAACCAGACAGACAGATATATTAACATCAACCAGACAGTCAGATATACAGAGAAAAGTATTCAGACCCCTTAACTTTTTCCACATTTTGTTACGTTTACAGCCTTATACTAAAATGTATTAAATAAAAAAACACGTCCTCAATCTACACACATAATGACAAAAAAAGTATTCAGACCCTTTGCTATGAGCCTTGAAATTGAGCACAGTTGCATCCTGTTTCCATTGATCACCTTTGAGAAGTTTTCTACAACTTGATTGGAGTCCACCTGTGGTAAATTCAATTGATTGGACATGATTTGGAAAGGTACACACCTGTCTATATAAGGTCCCACAGTTGACAGTGCATGTCAGAGCAAAAACCAAGCCATGAGGTCAAAGGAATTGTCCGTAGAGCTCAGAGACAGGATTGTGTCGAGGCACAGATCTGGGGAAAGGTACCAAAAAATGGCTGCAGCATTGAAGGTCCCCAAGAACACAGTGGCCTCCATCATTGTTAAATGGAAGAAGTTAGGAACCACCAAGATTCTTCCTAGAGCTGTCCGCCCGGCCAAACTGAGCAATCGGAGGAGAAGGGCCTTGGACAGGGGGTTGACCAAGAACCTAATGGTCACTGACAGAGCTCCAGAGTTCCAAGATTGAACGCTTTGGCCTGAATGCCAAGCGTCACGTCTGGAGGAAACCTGACACCATCACTACGGTGAAGCATGGTGGTGGCAGCATCACTACGGTGAAGCATGGTGGTGGCACCATCACTACGGTGAAGCATGGTGGTGGCACCATCACTACGGTGAAGCATGGTGGTGGCAGCATCATGCTGTGGGGATGTTTTTCAGCGGCAGGGACTGGGAGACTCGTCATGATGGACACTCTTACTGACAGTTGTGGCTGCTTTGCGTGATGTATTGTTGTCTCTACCTTCTTGCCCGTTGTGCTGTTGTCTGTGCCCAATAATGTTTGTACCCTGTTTTGTGCAGCAACATGTGTTGCTACCATGTGGTTGTCATGTTGTGTTGCTACCATGTTGTTGTCATGTTGTGTTGCTAACATGCTGTGTTGTCATGTTGTGTTGCTACCATGTTGTTGTCATGTTGTGTTGCTACCATGTTGTTGTCATGTGTTGCTACCATGTTGTTGTCATGTTGTGTTGCTGCCATGTTGTGTTGCTAACATGCTGTGTTGTCATGTTGTGTTGCTACCATGTTGTTGTCATGTTGTGTTGCTACCATGTTGTTGTCATGTTGTGTTGCTGCCATGTTGTTGTCATGTTGTGTTGCTACCATGTTGTTGTCATGTGTTACTAACATGTTGTTGTCATGTTGTGTTGCTAACATGTTGTTGTCATGTTGCTAACATGCTGTGTTGTCATGTGTTGCCGCCATGCTATGTTGTTGTCATGTTGTGTTGCTAACATGTTGTTGTCATGTTGCTAACATGCTGTGTTGTCATGTGTTGCCGCCATGCTATGTTGTTGTCATGTTGTGTTGCTAACATGTTGTTGTCATGTTGCTAACATGCTGTGTTGTCATGTGTTGCTGCCATGCTATGTTGTTGTCATAGGTCTCTACTTATGTAGTGTTGTGTTGTCTCGTCGTGATGTGTGTTTTGTCCTATATTATTTTTATTTTTTTTAAATCCCAGCCCACATCCCTGCAGGAGGCCTTTTGCCTTTTGGTAGGCCATCATTTTAAATAAGAATTCATTCTTAACTGACTTGCCAAGTTAAATAAAAAGGTGAAATATTTTTAGGAAAACCTAAAAACCTGCTCTAGAGCGCTCAGGACCTCAGACAGGGCCCAAGGTTCACCTTCTAACAGGACAACGACCCTAAGCACACAGCCAAGACATCGCAGGAGTGGCTTCAGGACAAGTCTCTGAATGTCCTGGAGTGGCCCTGCCAGAGTCTGGACTTGAACCAGATCGAACATCTCTGGAGAGACCTGAAAATAGCTGTGCAGGGATGCTCCCCATCCAACCTGACAGAGCTTGAGAGGATCTGCAGAGAAGAATGGGAGAAACTTCCCAAATACAGATGTGCCAAGCTTGTAGCGTCATACCCAAGAAGACTCAATGCTGTAATCGCTGCCAAAGGTGCTTCAACAAAGTACTGAGTGAAGGGTCTGAATACTTAAGTAAATATGATATTTCAGTTATTTTTTTGTAAACTTTTCAACCCCCTTTTCTCCACAATTTCGTGTTATCCAATCGCTAGTACAACTCCCATACGGACTCTAAAGAGGCAAAGGTCGAGAGCCATGCGTCCTCCAAAACATGACATATAGACATCAACCAGACAGATAGACAGAGGAGAGATATTAGACCATCAGGACAGGAGATGGGGCTTTGTTACAGCTGATAGAAGATATTAGACCGTCAGGACAGGAGATGGGGCTTTGTTACAGCTGACAGAAGATATTAGACCATCAGGACAGGAGATGGGGCTTTGTTACAGCTGATAGAAGATATTAGACCACCAGGACAGGAGATGGGGCTTTACAGCTTATTAGACAGCTGGGGCTTTGTTACAGCTGACAGAAGATATTAGACCATCAGGACAGGAGATGGGGCTTTGTTACAGCTGAGAAGATATTAGACTGACAGGAGATGGGGCTTTGTTAGATAGAAGATATTAGACCATCAGGACAGGAGATGGGGCTTTGTTACAGCTGACAGAAGATATTAGACCGTCAGGACAGGAGATGGGGCTTTGTTACAGCTGACAGAAGATATTAGACCATCAGGACAGGAGATGGGGCTTTGTTACAGCTGACAGAAGATATTAGACCATCAGGACAGGAGATGGGGCTTTGTTACAGCTGACAGAAGATATTAGACCATCAGGACAGGAGATGGGGCAGGACAGAAGAGATGGGGGAGATGGGGCTTTGTTACAGCTGACAGAAGATATTAGACTGTCAGGACAGGAGATGGGGCTTTGTTACAGCTGACAGAAGATATTAGACCGTCAGGACAGGAGATGGGGCTTTGTTACAGCTGATAGAAGATATTAGACCGTCAGGACAGGAGATGGGGCTTTGTTACAGGACAGGAGATGGGGCTTTGTTACAGCTGACAGAAGATATTAGACCGTCAGGACAGGAGATGGGGCTTTGTTACAGCTGATAGAAGATATTAGACCGTCAGGACAGGAGATGGGGCTTTGTTACAGCTGATAGAAGATATTAGACCGTCAGGACAGGAGATGGGGCTTTGTTACAGCTGATAGAAGATATTAGACTGTCAGGACAGGAGATGGGGCTTTGTTACAGCTGATAGAAGATATTAGACAGGAGATGGGGCTTTGTTACAGCTCAGGACAGGAGATGGGGCTTTGTTACAGCTGATAGAAGATATTAGACCATCAGGACAGGAGATGGGGCTTTGTTACAGCTGATAGAAGATATTAGACCATCAGGACAGGAGATGGGGCTTTGTTACAGCTGACAGAAGATATTAGACCGTCAGGACAGGAGATGGGGCTTTGTTACAGCTGACAGAAGATATTAGACCATCAGGACAGGAGATGGGGCTTTGTTACAGCTGACAGAGGATATTAGACCATCAGGACAGGAGATGGGGCTTTGTTACAGCTGATAGAAGATGACAGAGGATATTTTGTTACAGCTGATAGAAGATATTAGACCATCAGGACAGGAGATGGGGCTTTGTTACAGCTGACAATATTAGACCATCAGGACAGGAGATGGGGCTTTGTTACAGCTGATAGAAGATATTAGACCATCAGGACAGAAAATAACAAGAGAAGGGAGAAGAAGAAGCCAATTGTTACAGCTGATAAGGACAGGATGGACCAGACCATCGAGGGCGAGACAACACTGTTTGTTACAGCTGACAGATAGTCCTCACAACTCAGGACAGGAATGGGGCTTTGTTACAGCTGACAGTCTATTAGTCATTTGATATGGTGGCTGTGAGAAGAAGAAGGTGCCAATAGAAGAAGGTGCCAATAAGGACAGGATGGACCACTACCATCGAGGGCGAGACGACACTGTTTGGTTGCCCTGAGAGGAACAATTAATTTCACAACAGGAAATGAAACAAGCCGCTGAAACTAGTGTGTCAATGAAACAACTACCTTACAGTGATCACATCCGTGCAGGACAATGTGATCACAGCAAACTGTTGATCACACTGAATACATTCTGCTTCTGGAACTACGCTATAGACCTAACATCCTCGGAACTCCAACATGTCTGTCCTCGGAACTCCGACATGTCCGTCCTCGGAACTCCGACATGTCCGTCCTCGGAACTCCGACATGTCCGTCCTCGGAACTCCGACATGTCTGTCCTCGGAACTCCAACATGTCCTCGGAACTCCGACATGTCTGTCCTCGGAACTCCGACATGTCCTCGGAACTCCGACATGTCTGTCCTCGGAACTCCGACATGTCTGTCCTCGGAACTCCAACATGTCTGTCCTCGGAACTCCAACATGTCTGTCCTCGGAACTCCAACATGTCCTCAGAACTCCAACTAGACCCATTGATATGATGTATGACTTGTAAAACAGTTAGCTAGCCGAACACTGCGCTCCAATTACTACAGATGGCAATCCCCAATACTCCTCGGGGGAAGATTTACCAACATGCTGTCGGCCTAATCCATGGAGCCAATGTAATGACCTAATTTTGCTGGAAGTAACCATGTCATGGCATATTCCCCAACGACCTAGGTGTAAACGTTTCAGATCATTCCAATTACACAGGTTAACAGTAGTAAACATAGACCTACATGTGCTCCTGCCACAGATACTCTCAGTTCTCACAGGATAGGCTTATTTACACCAGCGGACCAATCAGCAGGTACACATCAGCACAGCAGTCATAGCCTGCATGAACTATCGTGGGGAAGCAACGTGGGGAGAAACATGCGGAAGGCCTAGACAACAAAACGAGGCTGTAATATTTCAACACCACTTACTATTGGATTATGAACCTGTTTTATCTGGAGGGGGGAAATAGGTCACCTGATACCGAGTGTAGAAGAAAAAAGGTTTTCTACTTCCCTTCTGGCTTGTCCATTACATCTCGGCTATTCCCTCTCGCCCCCCCTTCACTCATACCAGCAGGCCTAGTTGTGAGCTACCTTTCGTCATTATACACTATGCAATACAAATAACTAAATGTTAGTAGTACCATAGGTTAAACACGCATTTGACAACCATGAAATCTTGCAACAACAGCTGTAAACATTGATTTCACTGTTCACAGCTATGGTGATGGTTACTGCCTAACGGTCTGGAAGTGGCCATGCACTACACAGTGACAATGCATTTCCTACGTGCATTTCATAGAAGGATTCCTCTATCTCTTGTTGCACAATCCTTTTTGTATGACGGGCGGCAGGTAGCCTAGTGGTTAAGAACGTTTGGGCCAGTAACCGAAAGGTAGCTGGTTCAAAACCATAAGCTGACTAGTTGAACAATCTGTCAATGTTCCCTTGAGCAAGACACTTAACCCTAATTGCTCCTGTAAATTACTCTGGATAAGTTCATCTGCCAAATTACTCAATTTGTATATATATATATATATTTTTTTTTTTTTAATGTACAGCTTTCACCATGCTATATTGAGCTCAAGAAGAAGGGCACCTGCATTATCGACAATCTCATTAGCAGGCGTGCTATGTCTGCCTGCTGCATTACTGAACATACAAGATTGACATAAAGTGAATTGCTTTGACGACTGTCTGTCATCTTATAAATCGTACTGTGTAATCAGTAGGTGCCCAGTGACAGCCTCAGGTGAGTAAGGCCAGCAAGGTGGAATACTGTAAATGGTCATAGTAGGCAATACAGTGTTGATATACTGTAAATGGTCATAGTAGGCAATACAGTGTTAATATACTGTAAACTCAGCTAGCTACTTCAGCTAACTACTAAATACTTGCCTATGATAGATAAACAGTAAGGTAGGCAAATCAGCTGGCTAGCTAGCTTAACTAATTGCACAAACTAGCTAGCTAGTAGCTAACGTTAGCGGGCTAACTAACACATTCCACATCTCTAACCTACCTAGCTGGAACAGACTATGCACAAAAACAACATACATGCTATGTTATTGGTAAACTAGCTTGACTAATATACACCAGACACGGAATATGTTAGACTGACATGACACAGCTGGATAGTAATGTAAGCTAACAGACTAGCTACTGTAGCTACCATCGCATGGAACTAGCTACATTTCAACTAGTCTACTAGGCCTGTGTTGTTAGCTACATAGGCCATAATCAAAATAATTCACTCACTAGCATGCTGGCTAAGTTTATTACAGCGTTGTTACACACTAACAGTTAGCTAACTACTGTTATGTTGTAAACTGGTGCTGAAGCACAACATAAAGCTAATGCTAGCAGGCTACCGATGCTAACCAACAGAATCCACTTTGCTGTTAGCTAGCTAGGTAGCTAGATAGCTGAAAGCAACTCATACAGATGTAGGTACATGGCAAACACAGGCTACGGCTCGCTAATTGGCCATCAAAGATACAGATAAGCAAGACCGGCACTGTTTTTAACATGAATTGTAGGAAAAGTATTGACATTGCATTCAAGCTAAACACATAGAAAGGCCAAGCTAGCTAGCCTAGCTGGGTACTGTAGCTTACCATCAACTGTCAAAGGGGCCTCTTCACTGTGGCACGTCAATACACTTCATTGCAATAACAAAGGTTTCTGCAACTGCAGAACGTATAGGTTGTGTATCCCCGTAAGTGTATTTGTGGGTTTTTGATAAGGTATCGTTAGTTACAACAACAACCAAAAAGGCTGGCAGTCAGAAGTTCCTTTCTTCCCACCTTCTCGTTTCTGGCTGCAACTTCCACTGCAATGGATCCAGATGAGAGGTTCACTCCCAACCCTTCCCTCAGCCCCAGACCTGGGCTGCAGTGACGCGTCTGTCTGTCGTGTGTGTTGAACTCCTACAGTCAGTCAGAGGCTTAGCTTCTGACTGACCGCAGGCATGAAAACAAAGGAACATGCAATCATTTCAATATGGAACGGTCAATTCCAATGGTTACAGAAATTATTTTTGTCTATAATGTAAAAAAAAAAAAAAAAAATTTTTTTTTAAGGAGTGGGGAAGTACCAGTCTTTTCGTATTTTTTTTTGCAGATGTATTGAAGAGATAGTAAAGTGTTGGAAGTCTAAGATATGGGAGGGGGTGTCTAAGGGCAGGGGGTCGGATTCGAACCCATGCCGACTCTTGTTGTGCAAGAATTTCAATATTGAATGATCAATTCCAGTGGTTATATAAATTCTTTTTGCAACGTCATCATAGTTAATTATTCTGAAAATGCCTTTGGGCCTAAATTTGACACAGGGCTAGTAGTTCCAGTTCATGCATGTTTGCCCCATACGCACAATACAGTAATACCAGCGCAATGATGAATGAAGCATGTAATAGCAGTCAACTATAACTGTTTTAATGGCCACTTGTATTATACAGTTATTACATTATTATAGTTATTACATTTTATAGGTATTACCTTATTACATTATAGTAATTATTATATTATATAGTTATTACATGATATAGTTATTACATTATTGTAGTTATTAATGTATTATATTATTACATTATATAGTTATTACATTATTATAGTTTTTACATTATAGAGTTAATACATTATTATAGTTATTCCATGATTAGTTATTACATTATTAAGGTTATTACATTATTATATTACATTTTTATAGTTATGAAATTATTATATTTATTACATTATAGAGTTATTACATTATTGGCTATTACATTCTATGGTTATTAAATTATTATAGTTATTACATTATTATAGTTATTAAAGTACTATGTTTATTACATGATATCGTTATTACATTATTAGTGATTGCATTATATAGTTATTACATTAGTGTAGTTATTCAATTATTATATTTATTACATTATATAGTTATTACATTATTCTAGTTTTTACATTATAGAGTTAATACATTATTATAGTTATTACATTATTATAGTTATTACATGATTAGTTATTACATGATTAAGTTATTACATTATTAAGGTTATTACATTATTATATTGCATTATTCTAGTTATTACATTAGAGTTATTACATTCTAGTTTTTACATTATTCTAGTTATTACATTATTCTAGTGTTTACATTATTCTAGTGTGTTACATTATTCTAGTGTTTACATTATTCTAGTTATTACATTATTCTAGTGTTTACATTATTCTAGTGTTTACATTATTCTAGTTATTACATTATTCTAGTGTTTACATTATTCTAGTTATTACATTATTCTAGTGTTTACATTATTCTAGTTATTACATTATTCTAGTGTTTACATTATTCAAGTGTTTACATTATTCTAGTTATTACATTATTCTAGTTATTACATTATTCTAGTGTTTACATTATTCATTATTCTAGTGTTTACATTATTCAAGTGTTTACATTATTCTAGTTATTACATTATTCTAGTTATTACATTATTCTAGTTATTACATTATTCTAGTTATTACATTATTCTAGTTATTACAGAGACATACAGACAAGGGACCCACACGTTTTGGATTATTAAATGAGTGAGAGATTGGATTAAATTTCTTGATTGATGTTATGTGGCCACTGGCCCTGCTATAGCTCTGAATCCTCAACTAATATTAAATAGAGTGGAGGCTAGTGTTAATTACCGAGTGGCCAAGCAGCCAGAGGAAGCAGTGTTGTGGTTATCTGGGCTGAGCAGAGACAGTACAGAGGGGCCCGAGGTCATATCTCTACTGGAG
>NW_027015637.1:72501-80001 GCF_036934945.1 Oncorhynchus masou masou
CTCTGTATGTGATGTTGTTACTGGTGACTGGGTCTCAGTATGTGATGTTGTTACTGGTGACTGGGTCTCTGTATGTGATGTTATTACTGGTGACTGGGTCTCTGTATGTGATGTTATTACTGGTGACTGGGTCTCTGTATGTGATGTTATTACTGGTGACTGGGTCTCTGTATGTGATGTTATTACTGGTGACTGGGTCTCTGTATGTGATGTTATTACTGGTGACTGGGTCTCTGTATGTGATGTTATTACTGGTGACTGGGTCTCTGTATGTGATGTTATTACTGGTGACTGGGTCTCTGTATGTGATGTTATTACTGGTGACTGGGTCTCTGTATGTGATGTTATTACTGGTGACTGGGTCTCTGTATGTGATGTTATTACTGGTGACTGGGTCTCTGTATGTGATGTTATTACTGGTGACTGGGTCTCTGTATGTGATGTTATTACTGGTGACTGGGTCTCTGTATGTGATGTTATTACTGGTGACTGGGTCTCTGTATGTGATGTTATTACTGGTGACTGGGTCTCTGTATGTGATGTTATTACTGGTGACTGGGTCTCTGTATGTGATGTTATTACTGGTGACTGGGTCTCTGTATGTGATGTTATTACTGGTGACTGGGTCTCTGTATGTGATGTTATTACTGGTGACTGGGTCTCTGTATGTGATGTTATTACTGGTGACTGGGTCTCTGTATGTGATGTTATTACTGGTGACTGGGTCTCTGTATGTGATGTTATTACTGGTATGTTACTGGTGACTGGGTCTCTGTATGTGATGTTATTACTGGTGACTGGGTCTCTGTATGTGATGTTATTACTGGTGACTGGGTCTCTGTATGTGATGTTATTACTGGTGACTGGGTCTCTGTATGTGATGTTGTTACTGTTTACTGGGTCTCTGTATGTGATGTTATTACTGGTGACTGGGTCTCTGTATGTGATGTTATTACTGGTGACTGGGTCTCTGTATGTGATGTTATTACCGGTGACTGGGTCTCTGTATGTGATGTTATTACTGGTGACTGGGTCTCTGTATAATGTTATTACTGGTGACTGGGTCTCTGAATGTGATGTTATTACTGGTTACTGGGTCTCTGTATGTGATGTTATTACTGGTGACTGGGTCTCTGTATGTGATGTTATTACTGGTGACTGGGTCTCTGTATGTGATGTTATTACCAACTGGGTCTCTGTATGTGATGTTATTACTGGTTACTGGGTCTCTGTATGTGATGTTATTACTGGTGACTGGGTCTCTGAATGTGATGTTATTACTGGTGACTGGGTCTCTGTATGTGATGTTATTACTGGTGACTGGGTCTCTGTATGTGATGTTATTACTGGTGACTGGGTCTCTGAATGTGATGTTATTACTGGTGACTGGGTCTCTGTATGTGATGTTATTACTGGTGACTGGGTCTCTGTATGTGATGTTATTACTGGTGACTGGGTCTCTGAATGTGATGTTATTACTGGTGACTGGGTCTCTGTATGTGATGTTATTACTAGGGTCCAACTGTCAGTCTTCAGCATCCTGTAGAACATGTCAGTTATTCAGCATCCTGGGTGTCAGTCATTCAGCATCCTGGGGCCACCAATGTAAAAGTAGTGGTCCCAGCATCCTTTGGACAAAAGCCTGCTAAATGGGATATATATATATTATTACTGGTGACTGGGTCTCTGTATGTGATGTTATTACCGGTGACTGGGTCTCTGTATGTGATGTTATTACTGGTTACTGGGTGTACATGGTGTACTGTCTCCTGAAGGAAGACTTACCTAGAACACAATGTCCGGTCACATTCTCCAACTGATCCGACAGTCATTGGACTCAACAACAGCCTCCGCCTTTTGGGTTATACTGTGTGTCTGTACTGTAGTTGGTTATGGTTAATGTGTCACATCGATAAGTGTTTATGTCCAAGGATTCTTCAGGACGTGACATTCAAGGAGTCGTCTTGGATAGTTTACAAATGTCCCGATTCAAGGTCCACGTGAACAGATCTCAAAACCTCCACAAAGTTGAAAATGACAACTTACTTGTATCTCTTTCAGCATATGAGACCACTCTGTACGGTATGTACAGTACCTTGACTCTGTGAACTCATGAGGCCTCAACACAGCTACGGTATGCTGTTGTTGTTGTGTGCCTCCAACACCAATTAGTCTCCAGTAACCTCAGAGGCACACTGAGGACATGACCAACTGTAACAACTGTCAGTCATTCAGCATCCTGAGGAGAAACCAACTGTAACAACTGTCAGTCATTCAGCATCCTGAGGAGAAACCAACTGTCAGTCATTCAGCATCCTGTAGAGAGACCAACTGTAACAACTGTCAGTCATTCAGCATCCTGAGGAGAAACCAACTGTCAGTCATTCAGCATCCTGTAGAGAAACCAACTGTAACAACTGTCAGTCATTCAGCATCCTGAGGAGAAACCAACTGTAACAACTGTCAGTTATTATTTATTTATTTTATTTTTTTAAATTTTACCTTTATTTAACCAGGCAAGTCAGTTAAGAACAAATTCTTATTTTCAATGACGGCCTGGGAACAGTGGGTTAACTGCCTGTTCAGGGGCAGAACGACAGATTTGTCCTTGTCAGCATCCTGTGGGAGAACCAACTGTCAGTTACTTCCAACGCTCTAACCACTGTGAGCTACCAACTGTCGTCCCAATTCATCATCCTGTGGAGAAACCAACTGTAACAACTGTCAGTTATTCAGCATCCTGTAGAGAAACCAACTGTAACAACTGTCAGTTATTCAGCATCCTGAGGAGAAACCAACTGTAACAACTGTCAGTTATTCAGCATCCTGAGGAGAAACCAACTGTAACAACTGTCAGTTATTCAGCATCCTGTAGAGAAACCAACTGTAACAACTGTCAGTTATTCAGCATCCTGAGGAGAAACCAACTGTAACAACTGTCAGTTATTCAGCATCCTGAGGAGAAACCAACTGTCAACTGTCAGTTATTCAGCATCCTGTAGAGAAACTAACTGTAACAACTGTCAGTCATTCAGCATCCTGGGGAGAAACCAACTGTAACAACTGTCAGTCATTCAGCATCCTGAGGAGAAACCAACTGTAACAACTGTCAGTTATTCAGCATCATGTAGAGAAACCAACTGTCAGTCATTCAGCATCCTGTAGAGAAACCAACTGTAACAGCTGTCGGTTATTCAGCATCCTGTAGAGAAACCAACTGTAACAACTGTCAGTCATTCAGCATCCTGTAGAGAAACCAACTGTAACAACTGTCAGTCATTCAGCATCCTGAGGAGAAACCAACTGTCAGTTATTCAGCATCATGTAGAGAAACCAACTGTAACAACTGTCAGTCATTCAGCATCCTGTGGGACACCAACTGTAACAACTGTCAGTTCATTCAGCATCCTGTGGGGACACCAACTGTAACAACTGTCAGACATTCAGCATCCTGAAGAGAAACCAACTGTCAGTTATTCAGCATCCTGGGGAGAAACCAACTGTCAGTTATTCAGCATCCTGTGGGAGAACCAACTGTCAGTCATTCAGCATCCTGTAGAGAAACCAACTGTCAGTTATTCAGCATCCTGGGGAGAAACCAACTGTCAGTCATTCAGCATCCTGTAGAGAAACCAACTGTCAGTTATTCAGCATCCTGGGGAGAAACCAACTGTCAGTTATTCAGCATCCTGTAGAGAAACCAACTGTCAATTATTCAGCATCCTGTAGAGAAACCAACTGTCAGTTATTCAGCATCCTGTAGAGAAACCAACTGTCAGTCATTCAGCATCCTGTAGAGAAACCAACTGTCAGTTATTCAGCATCCTGGGGAGAAACCAACTGTCAGTTATTCAGCATCCTGTGGGAGAACCAACTGTCAGTTATTCAGCATCCTGTAGAGAAACCAACTGTCAGTCATTCAGCATCCTGTAGAGAAACCAACTGTCAGTCATTCAGCATCCTGTAGAGAAACCAACTGTCAGTTATTCAGCATCCTGGGGAGAACCAACTGTCAGTCATTCAGCATCCTGTAGAGAAACCAACTGTAACAACTGTCAGTCTTTCAGTATCCTGTAGAGAAACCAACTGTCAGTCATTCAGCATCCTGTAGAGAAACCAACTGTCAGTTACTCAGCATCCTGTAGAGAAACCAACTGTCAGTCATTCAGCATCCTGTGGAGAAACCAACTGTAACAACTGTCAGTCATTCAGCATCCTGGGGAGAAACCAACTGTAACAACTGTCAGTCTTTCAGCATCCTGTAGAGAAACCAACTGTCAGTTATTCAGCATCCTGTAGAGAAACCAACTGTAACAACTGTCAGTCATTCAGCATCCTGTGGAGAAACCAACTGTCAGTCATTCAGCATCCTGTGGAGAAACCAACTGTCAGTCATTCAGCATCCTGTGGAGAAACCAACTGTCAGTCATTCAGCATCCTGTGGAGAAACCAACTGTCAGTCATTCAGCATCCTGTGGAGAAACCAACTGTCAGTCATTCAGCATCCTGTGGAGAAACCAACTGTCAGTTATTCAGCATCCTGTAGAGAAACCAACTGTCAGTTATTCAGCATCCTGAGGAGAAACCAACTGTCAGTCATTCAGCATCCTGAGGAGAAACCAACTGTCAGTTATTCAGCATCCTGTAGAGAAACCAACTGTAACAACTGTCAGTCATTCAGCATCCTGTGGGAGAAACCTACTGTCAGTTATTCAGCATCCTGTAGAGAAACCAACTGTAACAACTGTCAGTCATTCAGCATCCTGTAGAGAAACCAACTGTCAGTCATTCAGCATCCTGGGGAGAAACCAACTGTCAGTCATTCAGCATCCTGTAGAGAAACCAACTGTCAGTTATTCAGCATCCTGTGGGAGAACCAACTGTCAGTTATTCAGCATCCTGTGGGAGAACCAACTGTCAGTTATTCAGCATCCTGTAGAGAAACCAACTGTCAGTCATTCAGCATCCTGTAGAGAAACCAACTGTCAGTTATTCAGCATCCTGTAGAGAAACCAACTGTCAGTTATTCAGCATCCTGTGGGAGAACCAACTGTCAGTTATTCAGCATCCTGTAGAGAAACCAACTGTCAGTCATTCAGCATCCTGTAGAGAAACCAACTGTCAGTCATTCAGCATCCTGTAGAGAAACCAACTGTCAGTTATTCAGCATCCTGGGGAGAACCAACTGTCAGTTATTCAGCATCCTGTAGAGAAACCAACTGTAACAACTGTCAGTCTTTCAGCATCCTGAGGAGAAACCAACTGTCAGTTATTCAGCATCCTGGGGAGAACCAACTGTCAGTTATTCAGCATCCTGTAGAGAAACCAACTGTAACAACTGTCAGTCTTTCAGCATCCTGAGGAGAAACCAACTGTCAGTTATTCAGCATCCTGTAGAGAAACCAACTGTCAGTCATTCAGCATCCTGTGGAGAAACCTACTGTCAGTTATTCAGCATCCTGTGGAGAAACCTACTGTCAGTTATTCAGCATCCTGTAGAGAAACCTACTGTCAGTTATTCAGCATCCTGTAGAGAAACCAACTGTCAGTCATTCAGCATCCTGTAGAGAAACCTACTGTCAGTTATTCAGCATCCTGTGGGAGAAACCTACTGTCAGTCATTCAGCATCCTGTGGGAGAACCAACTGTCAGTCATTCAGCATCCTGTGGGAGAAACCTACTGTCAGTCATTCAGCATCCTGTGGGAGAACCAACTGTCAGTCATTCAGCATCCTGGGGAGAAACCAACTGTCAGTCATTCAGCATCCTGTAGAGAAACCAACTGTCAGTTATTCAGCATCCTGAGGAGAAACCTAATGTCAGTCATTCAGCATCCTGTAGAGAAACCAACTGTCAGTCATTCAGCATCCTGTAAGAAACCAACTGTCAGTTATTCAGCATCCTGTAGAGAAACCAACTGTAACAACTGTCAGTCATTCAGCATCCTGAGAGAAACCAACTGTCAGTTATTCAGCATCCTGAGGAGAAACCAACTAACAACTGTCAGTTATTCAGCATCCTGTGAGAAACCAACTGTAACAACTGTCAGTCTTTCAGCATCCTGAGGAGAAACCAACTGTCAGTCATTCAGCATCCTGTAGAGAAACCAACTGTCAGTTATTCAGCATCCTGTAGAGAAACCAACTGTCAGTCATTCAGCATCCTGGGGAGAAACCAACTGTCAGTCTTTCAGTATCCTGTAGAGAAACCAACTGTAACAACTGTCAGTCTTTCAGTATCCTGTAGAGAAACCAACTGTCAGTCATTCAGCATCCTGTAGAGAAACCAACTGTAACAACTGTCAGTCATTCAGCATCCTGTGGGAGAACCAACTGTCAGTTATTCAGCATCCTGAGGAGAAACCAACTGTCAGTCATTCAGCATCCTGTGAGAAAACCAACTGTCAGTTATTCAGCATCCTGTGAGAGAAACCAACTGTCAGTCATTCAGCATCCTGTGGAGAAACCAACTGCAGTGCTTTACAGACTACTTCTCAGCTGATTTGACTGAGGTCTAGAGACTACAGACAGAAGCCAAAGAAAGAGTTGCCTTTGGGTTTATTGTTGAAGTGAATGAATGTACTCAGCTCATCCTGCTGTTTGTCTTGGGAAGAAGAGTCAGAAAACACACTGGCTGATAAAGGAAAGTAACCAGGCGTGAAAACATGTTGCTGCTTAGCTTCGCCTCACGGAGTCAGAGAAGATTTATAGTCATATTTATTGTTATTGTTACAGCAATTAGGGATTGGTTTGGATCATAGGGTTTCATAAAATAGTTTACAAATCAGAAAAATACATGAAATATTGATGAATTCCCCATAAATCACACGTTGAAAAGTGGTGGTAGATTTATGTAAGGAAATACGGGCAATAGCCAGTATAGAGAATGCATACACAGGTTAAACATAATGTCACGATCGTTATAAGGAGTGGACCAAGATGCAGCGTGGTGTTTCCATCCTTTTATTGTGGAAAAGAAACTCAAAGAAAAACAAAACAATAAAGCGAAGAAAAAAAAAACGAAACGTGAAGCTCAGAGTAGTGCTCACAGGCAACTATACCTACACAACATCCCACAAAGCACAAAGGGGAAATGGCAGCCTAAATATGATCCCCAATCAGAGACAACGAATAAACAGCTGCATCTGAATGCGGGAACCATACCAGGCCAACATAAATCATAAATCACCTAGATAACCCACCCTAGTCACTGTCACGCCCCAACCAACATAGAGAATAAACAGGGCGTGACACATAATCTAATAGGAAAACATATTTTATACATGCAACACTGATGTAAAATACAGTAAGAACCCAAACGGATTAATTCTGCTGTCTTGTATGTCCCGCCATATAGAACCACTACACTGTAAAGAAATGTATAAAAAGCTAGCTAACATACAGAAGTATCATAAAAAAAAAACTTAATGTCTATAAACTTTCACTGAGAAAAGACTATAACTTCATAGAAAACTGGATTTAAATAGTGCTTGGTTGTTGA
>NW_027015637.1:85001-112501 GCF_036934945.1 Oncorhynchus masou masou
CTAAAAGGACCAGACGAGGACTAAAAGGACCAGACTAGGACTAAAAGGACCAGACGAGGACTAAAAGGACCAGACTAGGACTAAAAGGACCAGACGAGGACTAAAAGGACCAGACTAGGACTAAAAGGACCAGACTAAAAGGACCAAAAGACTAGGACTAAAAGGACCAGACTAAAAAAGACCAGACTAGGACTAAAAGGACCAGACTAAAAGGACCCAGACTAAAAGGACCAGACTAGGACTAAAAGGACCAGACTAGGACTAAAAGGACCAGACGAGGACTAAAAGGACCAGTCGAGGACTAAAAGGACCAGACTAGGACTAAAAGGACCAGACTAAAAGGACCCAGACTAAAAGGACCAGTCGAGGACTAAAAGGACCAGACGAAAAGGACCCAGACTAAAAGGGACCAGACTTGGACTAAAAGGACCAGACTAGGACTAAAAGGACCAGACTCGGACTAAAAGGACCAGACTAAAAGGACCAGACTAGGACTAAAAGGACCAGACTAAAAGGACCCAGACTAAAAGGGACCAGACTTGGACTAAAAGGACCAGACTAGGACTAAAAGGACCAGACTAGGACTAAAAGGACCAGACTAAAAGGACCAGACTAGGACTAAAAGGACCAGACTAAAAGGACCAGACTAGGACTAAAAGGACCAGACTTGGACTAAAAGGACCAGACTAGGACTAAAAGGACCAGACTAAAAGGATCCAGACTAAAAGGACCAGACTAGGACTAAAAGGACCAGACGAGGACTAAAAGGACCTGACTAGGACTAAAAGGACCAGACGAGGACTAAAAGGACCAGACTTGGACTAAAAGGACCAGACTAGGACTAAAAGGACCAGACGAGGACTAAAAGGACCAGACTAGGACTAAAAGGACCAGACTAGGACTAAAAGGACCAGACTAGGACTAAAAGGACCAGACTAAAAGGACCAGACTAGGACTAAAAGGACCAGACTAGGACTAAAAGGACCAGACTAGGACTAAAAGGACCAGACGAGGACTAAAAGGACCAGACTAGGACTAAAAGGACCAGACTAGGACTAAAAGGACCAGACTAAAAGGACCCAGACTAGGACTAAAAGGACCAGACTAGAAGGACCAGACTAGGACTAAAAGGACCAGACTAGAAGGACCCAGACGCTGACTAAAAGGAACAGACTAGAAGGACCCAGACGCTGACTAAAAGGACCAGACTAGGACTAAAAGGACCAGTGTATTGTATTGTTTGGCTGATACAGTACACACACACACACACGCACACACACACACACACACACACACACCATTTCAATCGATAAGATCTTTATCAGGTTCAGTGGGTTTAGATCAGGTAGGTACAAGCGTCTAAAATACACATACAACAATAACACTCTCAACTAGCTTCAATCTAATCTAAGAAGGTCTAATGTCAATAATGATATCTACTCATTATCAATCCTCTATCCACATGATCAACAGTTGGCTTTTGAACTATGAAAAACAAACAAGCTACTTAAAAGTTGCAGACGTTAAATATAAAACCTCAAAACCTGTCAAGCCTCTTACATCATTCTTCATAAAACACAAAAAGTAAGCGTTGTAAATACGTTGACGTTTTATTTTTTAGGTAATCACAACAATACTACTAACGTATCACAAGGAGAACAAACTAAAGATATCATATTCCACAGAGATGACTTCGTGTCCTCTACTTCCTGTTTCTGATACAGACTCTGGGCTACTGAAACTGCTGTTATCTCTACTGTCCAGACTCAGTCAGGTCCAGGTTCAGGTCCAGGTTGATACTCTACTCTACTGTCCAGACTCAGTCAGGTCCAGGTTGATACTCTACTCTACTGTCCAGACTCAGTCAGGTCCAGGTTGGTACTCTACTCTACTGTCCAGACTCAGTCAGGTCCAGGTTGATACTCTACTCTACTGTCCAGACTCAGTCAGGTCCAGGTTGGTACTCTACTCTACTGTCCAGACTCAGTCAGGTCCAGGTTGATACTCTACTGTCCAGACTCAGTCAGGTCCAGACTCTACTGTCCAGACTCAGTCAGGTCCAGGTTGGTACTCTACTCTACTGTCCAGACTCAGTCAGGTCCAGGTTGGTACTCTACTCTACTGTCCAGACTCAGTCAGGTCCAGGTTGGTACTCTACTCTACTGTCCAGACTCAGTCAGGTCCAGGTTGGTACTCTACTCTACTGTCCAGACTCAGTCAGGTCCAGGTTGGTACTCTACTCTACTGTCCAGACTCAGTCAGGTCCAGGTTGGTACTCTACTCTACTGTCCAGACTCAGTCAGGTCCAGGTTGTCCAGACTCAGTCTCCAGGTTGGTACTCTACTGTCCAGACTCAGTCAGGTCCAGGTTGGTACTCTACTCTACTGTCCAGACTCAGTCAGGTCCAGTTGATACTCTAGTCCAGACTCAGTCAGGTCCAGGTTGGTACTCTACTCTACTGTCCAGACTCAGTCAGGTCCAGGTTGATACTCTACTCTCCAGACTGTCAGGTCCAGACTCAGTCAGGTCCAGGTTGATACTCTACTCTACTGTCCAGACTCAGTCAGGTCCAGGTTGATACTCTACTCTATTGTCCAGACTCAGTCAGGTCCAGGTTGGTACTCTACTCTACTGTCCAGACTCAGTCAGGTCCAGGTTGATACTCTACTGTCCAGACTCAGTCAGGTCCAGGTTGGTACTCTACTCTACTGTCCAGACTCAGTCAGGTCCAGGTTGATACTCTACTCTATTGTCCAGACTCAGTCAGGTCCAGGTTGATACTCTACTCTACTGTCCAGACTCAGTCAGGTCCAGGTTGGTACTCTACTCTATTGTCCAGACTCAGTCAGGTCCAGGTTGATACTCTACTCTACTGTCCAGACTCAGTCAGGTCCAGGTTGATACTCTACTCTACTGTCCAGACTCAGTCAGGTCCAGGTTGGTACTCTACTCTACTGTCCAGACTCAGTCAGGTCCAGGTTGGTACTCTAGACTCTACTGTCCAGACTCAGTCAGGTCCAGGTTGGTACTCTACTCTACTGTCCAGACTCAGTCAGGTCCAGGTTGGTACTCTAGACTCTACTTGTCCAGACTCAGTCAGGTCCAGGTTGGTACTCTCTACTGTCCAGACTCAGTGGTCCAGGTTGGTACTCTAGTCCAGACTCAGTCAGGTCCAGGTTGGTACTCTACTCTACTGTCCAGACTCAGTCAGGTCCAGGTTGATACTCTACTCTATTGTCCAGACTCAGTCAGGTCCAGGTTGATACTCTACTCTACTGTCCAGACTCAGTCAGGTCCAGGTTGATACTCTAGACTCAGTCTACTGTCCAGACTCAGTCAGGTCCAGGTTGATACTCTACTCTACTGTCCAGACTCAGTCAGGTCCAGGTTGATACTCTAGACTCAGTCAGGTCCAGGTGTCTCTAGACTCAGTCAGGTCCAGGTTGATACTACTACTGTCCAGACTCAGTCAGGTCCAGGTTGTCCTAGTCCAGACTCAGTCAGGTCCAGGTTGATACTCTACTCTATGTCCAGACTCAGTCAGGTCCAGGTTGATACTCTACTCTACTGTCCAGACTCAGTCAGGTCCAGGTTGGTACTCTACTCTACTGTCCAGACTCAGTCAGGTCCAGGTTGACTCTCTACTGTCAGACTCAGTCAGGTCCAGGTTGATACTCTACTCTACTGTCCAGACTCAGTCAGGTCCAGGTTGGTACTCTACTCTACTGTCCAGACTCAGTCAGGTCCAGGTTGTCCATAGTCTCCAGGTTGGTACTCTACTGTCCAGACTCAGTCAGGTCCAGGTTGGTACTCTACTCTACTGTCCAGACTCAGTAGGTCCAGGTCCACTGGTTCAGGTACTCTACTCTACTGTCCAGACTCAGTCAGGTCCAGGTTGGTACTCTACTCTACTGTCCAGACTCAGTCAGGTCCAGGTTGGTACTCTACTCTACTGTCCAGACTCAGTCAGGTCCAGGTTGGTACTCTACTCTACTGTCCAGACTCAGTCAGGTCCAGGTTGGTACTCTACTCAGTCAGGTCCACTACTCTACTGTCCAGACTCAGTCAGGTCCAGGTTGGTACTCTACTCTACTGTCCAGACTCAGTCAGGTCCAGGTTGGTACTCTACTCTACTCCAGACTCAGTCAGGTCCAGGTTGGTACTCTACTCTACTGTCCAGACTCAGTCAGGTCCAGGTTGATACTCTACTCTACTGTCCAGACTCAGTCAGGTCCAGACTCAGACTCAGTCAGGTCCAGGTTGGTACTCTACTCTACTGTCCAGACTCAGTCAGGTCCAGGTTGGTACTCTACTCTACTGTCCAGACTCAGTCAGGTCCAGGTTGGTACTCTACTCTACTGTCCAGACTCAGTCAGGTCCAGGTTGGTACTCTACTCTACTGTCCAGACTCAGTCAGGTCCAGTTGTTCTACTGTCCAGACTCAGTAGGTCTCTACTCTACTGTCCAGACTCAGTCAGGTCCAGGTTGTCCAGACTACTCCAGGTTGGTACTCTACTCTACTGTCCAGACTCAGTCAGGTCCAGGTTGATACTCTACTCTACTGTCCAGACTCAGTCAGGTCCAGGTTGATACTCTATTGTACTATACTATTACTATACCATGCTATACTATACCATGCTATACTATACTATGCTATGCTATACTATACCATGCTATACTATACTATGCTATACCATTCTATGCTATACTATGCTATAATATACTATGCTATGCTACACTATACCATGTTATACTATACTATGCTATAACATTCTATGCTATACTATGCTATAATATACTATGCTATGCTACACTATACCATGCTATACTATACTATGCTATACCATTCTATGCTATACTATGCTATAATATACTATGCTATACTATACATGCTATACCATGTTATACTATACTATGCTATAACATTCTATGCTATACTATACTATAATATACTATGCTATGCTATACTATGCTATACTATCCAGACACAGTCAGGTCCATGTGGATACTCTACTATACCTCTATACTATACTCTACTACTATACTATACTCTACTACTAGACTATACTCTACTCTACTGTCCAGACTAAGTCAGGTCCAGGTTGATACTCTATTATACTATACTATACTATACCATACTATACTATGCTACTGCAATACCATGCTATACTATACTATGCTATACCATTCTATGCTATACTATGCTATGCTATATACTATACTATACCATACTATACTATACTATACTATGCTATGCTATACTATGTCATACTATGCTATACCATACTATATTATGCATTACTATACCGTGCTATACTATACCATACTATACTATGCTATACTATACTATACTATACTATACCATGCTATACCATACTGTACTATACTATCTATCCAGACTGACTTAGGTCCAGGTTGATACTCTACTATACTACACTATACTCTACTACTATACTATACTGTGTACTATAACTATATACTACTATACTATACTGTACTATACTATGTACTATCCAGACTATAGTCACCATGTGGATACTATACTACTCTACTGTACTATACTATACTATACTACTACTATACTATACTATACTACTACTATACTATACTATACTACTATACTATACTACTATACTATACTGTACTATACTATACTGTACTGTACTATACTATACTGTACTATACTATACTATACTATACTATACTATACTATACTATACATACTATACTATACTATACTACTACTGATACTATACTATACTGTACTACTATACTACTATACTATACTATACTATACTATACTATACTATACTATACTATACTATACTATACTATACTATACTATACTACACTATACTATACTATACTATACTATACTATACTATACTATACTATACTATACTATACTATACTATACTATACTATACTATACTATACTATACTATACTATACTATACCATATACTATACTATACTATACTATACTATACTATACTATACTATACTATACTATACTATACTATACTATACTATACTATACTATACTATACTCTCTTACAGTCCAGACTCAGTATACTATGCTATACTACACTACTATACTATACTATACTATACTATACTATACTATACTATACTATACTATACTATACTAGGTTCAGGCTGATCCCAGACAGCAGATCTCCTCCACAGCTTCTGTTCAGCATTTCCTTCAGTGCTTCATTCACGTCATTATTAAACACAGTGGAGAAGTTACAGTTGAGGTAGCCCCCTCCTCCGACCCCGTCCGCGACCCCGCCCGTGACCCCTAACGACCCCACCACGTCCTGCACCCACTTCAGCTCGTCGCTCAGCTCCTGTCTCAGGGCGTCAAAGTGTCTCTTCCTCTCCTGGTAGCGGGCGCTAACGTCACTGACGCTAACGTCCACCACCTTCATCTCATCCTGCAGGCTCCTCTTCATCGCCTCCACTTTACGGAACTCGTAGCGGATCTGAGACAGCTGGTGACGGACCCCCTCGCTCTCCTCCTTGTACCAGGACTCCTTGTGGTTGTAGACGGAGACCAAGGCGTCGATGTCCTCCTGCAGGGAGTCGTGGGCCGAGGCTAGCCCAGTGAAGGAGCCCTCCATCCGGCTGATGTCCTCCACTACCTGGACGAAGCGTTCGAAGTTGACGTAGGTGTTGTTGGGGGGCATGGAGGAGTGGGACTTCATGGTGTACTCCTTGAGACGTTTGGTCTTCAGCTGACGGCGCTCGCGCTTCTTAGGGGTCTTGGTCTGGTCCGGGGTCTTGGTCTGGTCCGGGGTCTTGGTCTGGTCCGGGGTTTTGGTGATGGGAGTCTCCTCCTTGCATTCATTAGACTTCAGACACAAGAGATGAGGACGATAGACGGAGGGTTACTGAGCTGGAAGTCACTTACTGGCACTGCATGCCATGCATTGATGATGTTCTGGACAGCAATGGAATATAAGCCAGAGGCAACACTCCAGGTCACATGGTTAGTTATATATTACCCAACAGGCAACACTCCAGGTCACATGGTTAGTTATATATTACCCAACAGGCAACACTCCAGGTCACATGGTTAGTTATATATTACCCAACAGGCAACACTCCAGGTCACATGGTTAGTTATATATTACCCAACAGGCAACACTCCAGGTCACATGGTTAGTTATATATTACCCAACAGGCAACACTCCAGGTCACATGGTTAGTTATATATTACCCAACAGGCAACACTCCAGGTCACATGGTTAGTTATATATTACCCAACAGGCAACACTCCAGGTCACATGGTTAGTTATATATTACCCAACAGGCAACACTCCTGGTCACATGGTTAGTTATATATTACCCAACAGGCAACACTCCAGGTCACATGGTTAGTTATATATTACCCAACAGGCAACACTCCAGGTCACATGGTTAGTTATATATTACCCAACAGGCAACACTCCAGGTCACATGGTTAGTTATATATTACCCAACAGGCAACACTCCAGGTCACATGGTTAGTTATATATTACCCAACAGGCAACACTCCAGGTCACATGGTTAGTTATATATTACCCAACAGGCAACACTCCAGGTCACATGGTTAGTTATATATTACCCAACAGGCAACACTCCAGGTCACATGGTTAGTTATATATTACCCAACAGGCAACACTCCAGGTCACATGGTTAGTTATATATTACCCAACAGGCAACACTCCAGGTCACATGGTTAGTTATATATTACCCAACAGGCAACACTCCAGGTCACATGGTTAGTTATATATTACCCAACAGGCAACACTCCAGGTCACATGGTTAGTTATATATTACCCAACAGGCAAACTCAAGGTCACATGGTTAGTTTATATTAAAAGTCACAAACATGGCAGGACAAACATTATCAGGAAAAACTCATCTGATGGAATACACATCTATTCAAACTAACAGACAACTCTCTATCTCACATGGTTAGTTATATATTACTAACATTGTCTGAGGTGACATGGTTAGGTCATTATATAATCAGTTATTATATATTACCCAACTGAGTGGGAACACTGTCCAGGTCATTATATATTCTACATTGTCTGAGTGGGAGGTGCTGTCCAGGCAACACTCAGTCACATGGTTAGTTATATATTATAACAGGCAACACTGGGAGGTGCTGTCAGGTCATTATATATTCTACATTGTCTGAGTGGGAGGTGCTGTCAGGTCATTATATATTCTACATTGTCTGAGTGGGAGGCAACACTCCAGGTCATTATATATTCTACATTGTCTGAGTGGGAGGTGCTGTCCAGGTCATTATATATCTACATTGTCTGAGTGGGAGGTGCTGTCCAGGTCTTTTATTCAATTGTCTGGTGGGACACATTTAAGTTATAAATTGTCTGAAACATGCTGTCCAGGTCAAATATTATTGAAAAACTCATCTGATGGAATGCTGTCCAGGTCTGATTCAAACTAAACTGAGTGGGAGGTGCTGTCCAGGTCATTATATATTCTAAATCGTCTGAGTGGGAGGTGCTGTCCAGGTCATATTCTACATTGTCTGAGTGGGAGGTGCTGTCCAGGTCATTATATATTCTACTATCTGACTAGCCAGGCCATTATATAATCTGCATTGTCTGAGTGGGAGGTGCTGTCCAGGTCATTATATATTCTACATTGTCTGAGTGGGAGGTGCTGTCCAGGTCATTATATATTCTACATTGTCTGAGTGGGAGGTGCTGTCCAGGTCATTATATATTCTACATTGTCTGAGTGGGAGGTGCTGTCCAGGCCATTATATATTCTACATTGTCTGAGTGGGAGGTGCTGTCCAGGTCATTATATATTCTAAATCGTCTGAGTGGGAGGTGCTGTCCAGGTCATTATATATTCTACATTGTCTGAGTGGGAGGTGCTGTCCAGGTCATTATATATTCTACATTGTCTGAGTGGGAGGTGCTGTCCAGGTCATTATATATTCTACATTGTCTGAGTGGGAGGTGCTGTCCAGGTCATTATATATTCTACATTGTCTGAGTGGGAGGTGCTGTCCAGGTCATTATATATTCTACATTGCTGTCCAGGTCATTATATATTCTACATTGTCTGAATGGGAGGTGCTGTCCAGGTCATTATATATTCTACATTGTCTGAGTGGGAGGTGCTGTCCAGGTCATTATATATTCTACATTGTCTGAGTGGGAGGTGCAGTCCATAACAGCTTAACATACATTACATGGTCAGAAACCAAGTATGTAAAAACCGTACAAACAAGAAACCAATCCGTTTCTGCCTGAACATGTCACAGTATAATTAGGAGGCGCGGTTATGCAAATCATAAAATACAGGAAGTTATGTCACAAAAGAAAACGACAATGCATGTCTTAACATCAAGCTGTCAATCATGATAGTATGCTGTTTTCAAATGACAATGATATACCTTGATCCAGGGATGGTTGAGGGCATCTTGAATAGTTAATCTCTTCCTGGAAGACAAACATGTTTACACTGCATTTGGATAGTAATTCAGACCTCTTGACCTTCTCCACATTTTGTTATGTTTACAGCCTTTTTCTAAAATGAATTTAAAAAAAAAAGAAATCCCTCATCAATTTACACACAATATCCCATAATGAAAAAAACAACTGTTTTTTAGACATTTTTGCAAAGTTATAAAAAATTAATTGCTGAAATAACTCATTTACATAAGTATTCAGACCCTTTACTCAGTACTTTGTTGAAGCACCTTTGGCAGCGATTACAACCTCGAGGCTTCTTGGGTTTGACGCTACAATCTTGGCACACCTGTATTTGGAGTTTCTCCCATTCTTCTCTGCAGATCCTCTCAAGCTCTGTCAGGTTAATTGGGGAGCATCACTGCACAGCTATTTTCAGGTCTATCCAGAGATGTTCGATTGGGTTCAAGTCCGGCTGGGCCAGTCAAGGACTTTCAGAGACTTGTCCTGAAGCCATTCCTGCGTTGTCTAGGCTGTGTGCTTAGTGTCTTTGTCCTGTTGGAAGGGATCCATCACCCCAGTCTGAGGTCCTGAGTGCTCTGGAGCAGGTTTTCATCAAGGATCTCTATGTACTTTGCTCCCTTAATCTTTTCCTCGATCCTGACTAGTCTCCCAGTCCCTGCCGCTGAAAAACATCCCCACAGCATGATGCTCCCACCACCATGTTTCATCGTAGGGATTGTGCTAGGTTTCTTCCATTTAGCATTCAGAGTTCAATCTTGGTTTCATCAGACCAGAGAATCTTGTTTCTCATGGTCAGAGTCTTTACGTGGCTTTTGGCAAAACTCCAAGCGGGCTGTCATGTGCCTTTTACTGAGGAGTGGCTTCTGTCTGGCCACTCTACCATAAAGGCCTGATTGGTGGAGCGCTGCAGAGATAGTTGTCCTTCTGGAAGGTTCTCCCATCTCCACAGAGGAACTCTGGTGCTCCTTCAGAGTGACCATCGGGTTCTTGGTCACCTTTCTGACCGAGGCCCTTCTCACCCGATTGGTGGTTCCAAACTTCTTCCATTTAAGAATGATGGAGGCCACTGTGTTCTTGGGGACCTTCAATGCTGCAGAAATGTTTTGGTACCCTTCCCCAGATCTGTGCCTCGACACAATCCTGTCTCTGTGCTCTACAGACAATTTCTTCGACCTCGTGGCTTGGTTTTTGCTCTGACATTCACTGTCAACTGTGGGACCTTAGATAGACAGGTGTGTGCCTTTCCAAATCATGTCCAATCAACTTAATTTACCACAGATGGACTCCAATCAAGTTGTAGAAACATCTCAAGGATGATCAATGGAAACAGGATGCACCTGAGTTCAATTTCAAATCTCTCAATTTCAAATCTCTCCTTACATCTTGTCTCTCTCCAGCAGCTGTCATATTAGCCAGCTGACCCCTAACCCCCGACCTCTAATCCCTCTTTACATCTTGTCTCCCTCCAGCAGCTGTCATATTAGCCAGCTGACCCTGACCCCTAACCCTTGACCTCTAATCCCTCCTTACATCTTGTCTCTCTCCAGTAGTTGTCATATTAGCCAGCTGACCCTGACCCTGACCCCGACCTCCAATCTCTTTTTACATCTTGTCTCTCTACAGCAGTTGTCATATCAGCCAGCTGACCCTGACCCCTAACCCACGACCTCCAATCTCTCCTTACATCTGACCCTGACCCATAACCCCTAACCCCATCTTGTCTTCTCCACCTCCAATCTCTCCTTACATCTAGCCTCTCTCCAGCAGCTGTCATATTAGCCAGCTGACCCTGACCCCTAACCCCCGGCCCCCAATCCCTCCTTACATCTTGTCTCTCTCCAGTAGCTGTCATATTAGCCAGCTGACCCCTAACCCGTGACCTCCAATCCCTCCTTACATCTTGTCTCTCTCCAGTAGTTGTCATATCAGCCAGCTGACCCTGACCCCTAACCCACGACCTCCAATCTCTCCTTACATCTAGCCTCTCTCCAGCAGCTGTCATATTAGCCAGCTGACCCTGACCCCTAACCCCGGCCCCAATCCCTCCTTACATCTTGACCCAGCTGACCCTTTACCCTCCTTATCTTGTCTCTCTCCAGTAGCCATATTAGCCAGCTGACCCTGACCCCTAACCCACGACCTCCAATCTCTCCTTACATCTAGCCTCTCTCCAGCAGCTGTCATATTAGCCAGCTGACCCTGACCCCTAACCCCCGGCCCCCAATCTCTCTTTACATCTTGTCTCTCTCCAGTAGCTGTCATATTAGCCAGCTGACCCTGACCCCTAACCCCGACCTCCAATCCCTCCTTACATCTTGTCTCTCTCCAGTAGCTGTCATATTAGCCAGCTGACCCTGACCCCTAACCCCCGACCTCCAATCCCTCCTTACATCTTGTCTCTCTCCAGTAGCTGTCATATTAGCCAGCTGACCCTGACTGACCATAAGCCAGCTGACCCTGACCCCAACCCCTAATCCCTCCAATCTCTCCTTACATCTGACCCCCCCTAACCCCGCCTCTCCTCCTTACATCTTGTAGCTGTCATATTAGCCAGCTGACCCTGACCCCTAACCTCTGACCTCCAATCCCTCCTTACATCTTGTCTCTCTCCAGTAGCTGTCATATTAGCCAGCTGACCCTGACCCCTAACCCCTCCCTCCTTACATCTTGAGTAGCTGTCATAAGCCAGCTGACCCTCCTTACATCTTGTCTCTCTCCAGTAGCTGTCATATTAGCCAGCTGACCCCTAACCCCTGACCTCTAACCCCTCCTTACATCTTGTCTTTCTCCAGTAGCTGTCATATTAGCCAGCTGACCCTGACCCCTAACCCCCACCTCTAATCCCTCCTTACATCTTGTCTCTCTCCAGTAGCTGCCGTATGAAGCTTTTGGCCAGTTCACTGGTTCTACAGAAGAACTCCTCGTCAAACTCGTAGTTCATGGCTGAGATGTTGGCCAGCGTGTCCTGTTTAGTCTCTCCCAGGAAGGGAGACGCTCCACTCAGCCTGGAACACAACAACAACAAGGCCAGAACAGGAGGAGCGTTAGGAACATTGCATGTGTTCACCTACACCATCCCTGTCACATGTCACGACTTCTACCGAAGTCGATGCCTCTCCTTGTTCGGGCACTGTTCGGCGGTCGACGTCGCCGGGGCCTTCTAGCCATCGCCGATCCGTTTTTTTTTTTTCCACCATTTGTTTTGTCTTGTTTTCCCACACACCTGTTTTTCATTTCCCTCATTATGTGTTGTGTATTTAACCCTCTGTTCCACCCATGTTTATTGTCAGTGCATGTGCACATGTGTTTGACTGGTGCGCGTCGGGTTATTGTGCCCATATTGTGTATTTTCTTATGCCTAATAAGGGTTCATGCTTCATGTTGAACTCCCTAAGAAGGGTTCATGTATAGTGTGGTTCATGCTTCATGTTGTGTTGAACTCCCTAAGAAGGGTTCATGTGTAGTGTGGTTCATGCTTCATGTTGTGTTGAACTCCCTAAGAAGGGTTCATGTATAGTGTGGTTCATGCTTCATGTTGAACTCCCTAATAACGGTTCATGTGTAGTGTGGTTCATGCTTCATGTTGTGTTGAACTCCCTAAGAAGGGTTCATGTGTAGTGTGGTTCATGCTTCATGTTGTGTTGAACTCCCTAAGAAGGGTTCATGTGTAGTGTGGTTCATGCTTCATGTTGTGTTGAACTCCCTAAGAAGGGTTCATGCTTCATGTTGTGTTGAACTCCCTAAGAAGGGTTCATGTGTAGTGTGGTTCATGCTTCATGTTGTGTTGAACTCCCTAAGAAGGGTTCATGCTTCATGTTGTGTTGAACTCCCTAAGAAGGGTTCATGCTTCATGTTGTGTTGAACTCCCTAAGAAGGGTTCATGTGTAGTGTGGTTCATGCTTCATGTTGAACTCCCTAATAACGGTTCATGTGTAGTGTGGTTCATGCTTCATGTTGAAACTCCCTATGAAGGGTTCATGTGTAGTGTGGTTCATGCTTCATGTTGTGTTGAACTCCCTAAGAAGGGTTCATGTGTAGTGTGGTTCATGCTTCATGTTGTGTTGAACTCCCTAAGAAGGGTTCATGTGTAGTGTGGTTCATGCTTCATGTTGTGTTGAACTCCCAAATGGTTCATGTGTAGTGTGGTTCATGCTTCATGTTGTGTTGAACTCCCAAATGGTTCATGTGTAGTGTGGTTCATGCTTCATGTTGAACTCCCTAAGAAGGGTTCATGTGTAGTGTGGTTCATGCTTCATGTTGTGTTCAATTGACTCCCAAATGGTTCATGTGTAGTGTGGTTCATGCTTCATGTTGTGTTGAACTCCCAAATGGTTCATGTCTAGTGTGAAACAGACATGTTGACCAATCAGTCAGATGAACTAAATGCATCACAGGATCTCTAGGGCTGAAACAGACAGGTTGACCAATCAGCATCGCTATCTCTGCCTGAAACAGACAGTTGACCAATCAGCAGAACACTGCACTAAATGCATCACTATCTCTGGGGCTGAAACAGACAGGTTGACCAATCAGCATCACTATCTCTGGGGCTGGAACAGACAGGTTGACCAATCAGCAGAACACTGCACTAAATGTATCACTATCACTGGGGCTGAAACAGACAAGTTGACCAATCAGCATCACTATCTCTGGGGCTGAAACAGACAGGTTGACCAATCAGCATCACTATCACTGGGGCTGAAACAGACAGGTTGACCAATCAGCAGAACACTGCACTAAATGCATCACTATCTCTAGGGCTGAAACAGACAGGTTGACCAATCAGCAGAACACTGCACTAAATGCATCACTATCTCTAGGGCTGAAACAGACAGGTTGACCAATCAGGGGCTGAAACAGACAGGTTGACCAATCAGCAGAACACTGCACTAAATGCATCACTATCTCTGGGGCTGAAACAGACAGGTTGACCAATCAGCAGAACACTGCACTAAATGCATCACTATCTCTGGGGCTGAAACAGACAGGTTGACCAATCAGCAGAACACTGCACTAAATGCATCACTATCTCTAGGGCTGAAACAGACAGGTTGACCAATCAGGAGAACACTGCACTTAATGCATCACTATCTCTAGGGCTGGAACAGACAGGTTGACCAATCAGCATCACTATCTCTGGGGCTGAAACAGACAGGTTGACCAATCAGCAGAACACTGCACTAAATGCATCACTATCTCTAGGGCTGGAACAGACAGGTTGACCAATCAGCATCACTATCTCTGGGGCTGAAACAGACAGGTTGACCAATCAGCAGAACACTGCACTAAATGCATCACTATCTCTAGGGCTGGAACAGACAGGTTGACCAATCAGCAGAACACTGCACTAAATGCATCAGAAATAGAAAAGGTTAGTGGATCAAAACAGTTTCTGTTCTATTATTATCTTTAATGTGTCAATACCAGACAGACGGTCACAAGAAGACTGAATGTGTCAATACCAGACAGAAGGTCACAAGAAGACTGAATGTGTCAATACCAGACAGAAGGTCACAAGAAGACTGAATGTGTCAATACCAGACAGAAGGTCACTAGAAGACTGAATGTGTCTATAACAGACAGAAGGTCATTAGAAGACTGAATGTGTCTATAACAGACAGAAGGTCACAAGAAGACTGAATGTGTCAATACCAGACAGAAGGTCACAAGAAGACTGAATGTGTCAATACCAGACAGAAGGTCACTAGAAGACTGAATGTGTCTATAACAGACAGAAGGTCACTAGAAGACTGAATGTGTCAATACCAGACAGAAGGTCACTAGAAGACTGAATGTGTCAATAACAGACAGAAGGTCACTAGAAGACTGAATGTGTCAATAACAGACAGAAGGTCACTAGAAGACTGAATGTGTCAATAACAGAAGTCACTAGAAGACTGAATGTGTCAATAACAGAAGGTCACTAGAAGACTGAATGTGTCTATAACAGAAGTCACTAGAAGACTGAATGTGTCAATAACAGACAGAAGGTCACTAGGAGACTGAATGTGTCAATAACAGACATAAGGTCACTGGAAGACTGAATGAATGATAGAAAGTAGTATTTACATCAAAACAATGCATTTCCTGTTAATACCTTTTGTCAGGGTCTCATCAACACATTGAACTCATGAACACATGGACACATCAACACAGGGTCTCATGAACACCTCGAACTGGACAAAGATATTTTTTCTTTAACAAGTCCCCGAAGCGAAGGATACACTAGAAAAGACAGAGAGGTCGGGTTTACCTTGGGAGAATTCGTAGGCGAGTGAGTAAACCACCACTACCATCTGTTCTACTGGCCAACGTGCAGTCACTGGAGAATAAACTGGATGATCTACGATTAAGATTATCCTACCAACAAAACATTAGGAACTATAACATATTTTGTTTCACCGAGTCGTGGCTGAACGACGACACGGATAATATAGAGCTGGCTGGGTTTTCCGTGCATTGGCAAGACAGAGCAGCTACGTCTGGTAAGACGAGAGGCGCGCGGGGGGGGGTCTATTTGTCAATAACAGCTGGTGTGCGATGTCTAACATTAAAAGAAGTCTCAAGGTTATGCTCTCCTGAGGTAGAGTACCTTATGATAAGCTGTAGACCACACTATCTACCAAGAGAGTTCTCGTATATTATTCCTAGTTGTCTATTTACCACCACAAACCAATGCTGGCACTCAGACCGCACTCAACGAGCTCATTAAGGCCATAAACAAACAAGAAAATGCTCATCCAAAAGTGACGCTCCTAGTGGCCGGGGACGTTAATGCAGGGGAACTTAAATCCGTTTTACCTCATTTCTATCAGCATGTCACATGCAACCTGAGGGACAAAACTCTAGCCCTCCTTTACTCCACACACAGAAACCTGTACAAAGCTCTCCCTCACCCTCCATTTGGTAAATCCGACCATAATTCAATCCTCCTGATTCCTGCTTACTAGCAAAAACTAAAGCAGGAAGTACAAGTGACTCGCTCAATACGGAAGTGGTCAGATGACGTGGATGCTACGCTACAGGACTGTTTTGCTAGCACAGACTGGAATATGTTCCAGGATTCATCGCTTGGCATTGAGGATTACACCACCTCAATAACCGGCTTCATCAATAAGTGCATCGTCGTCCCCACAGTGACCGTACGTACATATCCCAACCAGATGCCATGGATTAAGGGCAACATCCGCACCGGCTAAAGGTTAGAGTTGCCGCTTTCAAGGAGTGGGACACGAATCCTAAGAAATCCTGCTAAACGGGCAAAGCATCGATACAAAGAGAAACCCAGCCGCGAGCTGCCAAGTGAAGCGAGCCTACCAGACAAGCTAAATGCCTTTTAGGCTCGCTTCGAGGCAAGCAACACTGAAGCATGAGAGCACAAGCTGTTTCCGGGTTGACGGTGTGATCAAGCTCTCCATAGCCAATGTGGGAAGGAGAGTGATGGAGTACTGCATCAGATGACCTGGCCTCCATAATCACCCGACCTCAACCCAATTGAGATGGCTTGGGATGAGTTGGACCGCAGAGTGAAGGAAAAGCAGCCAGCAAGTGCTCAGCATATGTGGGAACTCCTTCAAGACGGTTGGAAAAACATTCCAGGTCAAGCTGGTTGAAAGAATGCCAAGAGTGTGCAAAGCTGTCATCAAGACAAAGGGTGGCTACTTTGAAGAATCTAAAATATAAAAAATATTTTGATTTCTTTCAACACTTTTTTTTGGTTACTAAATTATTTAATATGTGTTATTTCATAGTTTTGATGTCTTCACTATTATTCTACAATGTAGAACATAGTACAAATAAAGAAAAACCTTGAATGAGTAGGTGTGTCCAAACATTTGACTGGTACTGTACATGTTTCAAGCAGACCACCATAGTCCCTGTGAAGGTAACCTGCCTAAATGATTACCACCTCGTATCACTCACGTCAGTATAGAGCCTCGGTATTGTTATTTTATTGTGTTACTTTTTTATTTTATTGTATTTTTCACTTCTTGAACTGCATTGTTGGTTAAGGGCTTGTAAGTAAACATTTCACTGTAAGGTCTAATACACCTGCTGTATTCAGCATTTCACTGTAAGGTCTACTACACCTGTTGTATTCAGCATTTCACTGTCAGGTCTACTACACCTGTTGTATTCAGCATTTCACTGTGAGGTCTACTACACCTGTTGTATTCAGCATTTCACTGTGAGGTCTACTACACCTGTTGTATTCATCATTTCACTGTAAGGTATACTACACCTGTTGTATTCAGCATTTCACTGTGAGGTCTACTACACCTGTTGTATTCAGCATTTCACTGTAAGGTCTACTACACCTGTTGTATTCAGCATTTCACTGTAAGGTCTACTACAGCTGTTGTATTCATCAAGGTTTCACTGTTGTATTCATTATTTCACTGGTCTACTACACCTGTTGTATTCAGCATTTCACTGTAAGGTCTACACCTGTTGTATTCAGCTGTTGTATTCATCATTTCACTATAAGGTCTACTACACCTGTTGTATTCAGCATTTCACTGTAAGGTCTACTACACCTGTTGTATTCATTTCATTTCACTGTAAGCATTTCACTGTCTACTACACCTGTTGTATTCAGCATTTCACTGTGAGGTCTACTACACCTGTTGTATTCAGCATTTCACTGTGAGGTCTACTACAGCATCATTTCACTGTAAGGTCTACTACACCTGTTGTATTCATCATTTCACTGTAAGGTCTACTACACCTGTTGTATTCATCATTTCACTGTAAGGTCTACTACACCTGTTGTATTCATCATTTCACTATAAGGTCTACTACACCTGTTGTATTCAGCATTTCACTGTTTACTACACCTGTTGTATTCAGCATTTCACTGTAAGGTCTACTACACCTGTTGTATTCATAATTTCACTGTAAGGTCTACTACACCTGTTGTATTCATTATTTCACTGTAAGGTCTACTACACCTGTTGTATTCAGCATTTCACTGTTGTATTCAGCATTTCACTATATTTCAGCATTTCACTGTAAGGTCTACTACACCTGTTGTATTCAGCATTTCACTGTAAGGTCTACTACACCTGTTGTATTCAGCATTTCACATCATTTTGTATTCAGCTTTCACTGTGAGGTCTACTACACCTGTTGTATTCATCATTTCACTGTGAGGTCTACTACAGCTGTTGTATTCATCATTTCACTGTAAGGTCTACTACACCTGTTGTATTCATCATTTCACTGTAAGGTCTACTACACCTGTTCACTAAGGTCTACTACACCTGTTGTATTCAGTATTTCACTGTGAGGTCTACTACACCTGTTGTATTCAGCATTTCACTGTGAGGTCTACTACAGCTGTTGTATTCATCATTTCACTGTAAGGTCTACTACACCTGTTGTATTCATCATTTCACTATAAGGTCTACTACACCTGTTGTATTCAGCATTTCACTGTAAGATCTACTACACCTGTTGTATTCAGCATTTCACAGTGAGGTCTACTACACCTGTTGTATTCAGCATTTCACTGTAAGGTCTAATACACCTGCTGTATTCAGCATTTCACTGTAAGGTCTACTACACCTGTTGTATTCAGCATTTCACTGTGAGGTCTACTACACCTGTTGTATTCAGCATTTCACTGTAAGGTCTACTACACCTGTTGTATTCAGCATTTCACTGTAAGGTCTACTACAGCTGTTGTATTCATTATTTCACTGTAAGGTCTACTACACCTGTTGTATTCATTATTTCACTGTAAGGTCTACTACACCTGTTGTATTCATAATTTCACTGTAAGGTCTACTACACCTGTTGTATTCATTATTTCACTGTAAGGTCTACTACACCTGTTGTATTCAGCATTTCACTGTAAGGTATACTACACCTGTTGTATTCATCATTTCACTGTGAGGTCTACCACACCTGTTGTATTCAGCATTTCACTGTGAGGTCTACTACACCTGTTGTATTCAGCATTTCACTGTAAGGTCTACTACACCTGTTGTATTCATTATTTCACTGTAAGGTCTACTACACCTGTTGTATTCAGCATTTCACTGTAAGGTCTACTACACCTGTTGTATTCATCATTTCACTATAAGGTCTACTACACCTGTTGTATTCAGCATTTCACTGTAAGGTCTACTACACCTGTTGTATTCATAATTTCACTGTAAGGTCTACTACACCTGTTGTATTCATTATTTCACTGTAAGGTCTACTACACCTGTTGTATTCAGCATTTCACTGTAAGGTCTACTACACCTGTTGTATTCATCATTTCACTATAAGGTCTACTACACCTGTTGTATTCAGCATTTCACTGTAAGGTCTACTACACCTGTTGTATTCATAATTTCACTGTAAGGTCTACTACACCTGTTGTATTCATCATTTCACTGTAAGGTATACTACACCTGTTGTATCCATCATTTCACTATAAGGTCTACTACACCTGTTGTATTCAGCATTTCACTGTAAGGTCTACTACACCTGTTGTATTCAGCATTTCACTGTAAGGTCTACTACACCTGTTGTATTCAGCATTTCACTGTGAGGTCTACTACACCTGTTGTAGTCATCATTTCACTGTGAGGTCTACTACACCTGTTGTATTCATCATTTCACTATAAGGTCTACTACACCTGTTGTATTCAGCATTTCACTGTAAGGTCTACTACACCTGTTGTATTCAGCATTTCACTGTAAGGTCTACTACACCTGTTGTACTCAGCATTTCACTGTGAGGTCTACTACACCTGTTGTATTCATCATTTCACTGTAAGGTCTACTACACCTGTTGTATTCATCATTTCACTGTAAGGTCTACTACACCTGTTGTATTCATAATTTCACTGTAAGGTCTACTACACCTGTTGTATTCTGCATTTCACTGTAAGATCTACTACACCTGTTGTATTCAGCATTTCACAGTGAGGTCTACTACAGCTGTTGTATTCATCATTTCACTGTGAGGTCTACTACAGCTGTTGTATTCATCATTTCACCGTAAGGTCTACTACACCTGTTGTATTCAGCATTTCACTGTGAGGTCTACTACAGCTGTTGTATTCATCATTTCACTGTAAGGTCTACTACACCTGTTGTATTCAGCATTTCACTGTAAGGTCTACTACACCTGTTGTATTCATCATTTCACTGTAAGGTCTACTACACCTGTTGTATTCATCATTTCACTGTAAGGTCTACTACACCTGTTGTATTCATCATTTCACTGTAAGGTCTACTACACCTGTTGTATTCATAATTTCACTGTAAGGTCTACTACACCTGTTGTATTCTGCATTTCACTGTAAGATCTACTACACCTGTTGTATTCAGCATTTCACAGTGAGGTCTACTACAGCTGTTGTATTCATCATTTCACTGTGAGGTCTACTACAGCTGTTGTATTCATCATTTCACCGTAAGGTCTACTACACCTGTTGTATTCAGCATTTCACTGTGAGGTCTACTACAGCTGTTGTATTCATCATTTCACTGTAAGGTCTACTACACCTGTTGTATTCAGCATTTCACTGTGAGGTCTACTACACCTGTTGTATTCAGCATTTCACTGTAAGGTCCACTACACCTGTTGTATTCATCATTTCACTGTAAGGTCTACTACACCTGTTGTATTCATCATTTCACTGTAAGGTCTACTACACCTGTTGTATTCATAATTTCACTGTGAGGTCTACTACACCTATTGTATTCATCATTTCACTGTAAGGTCTACTACACCTGTTGTATTCATCATTTCACTGTAAGGTCTACTACACCTGTTGTATTCATAATTTCACTGTAAGGTCTACTACACCTGTTGTATTCTGCATTTCACTGTAAGATCTACTACACCTGTTGTATTCAGCATTTCACAGTGAGGTCTACTACAGCTGTTGTATTCATCATTTTACTGTGAGGTCTACTACAGCTGTTGTATTCATCATTTCACCGTAAGGTCTACTACACTTGTTGTATTCAGCATTTCACTATAAGGTCTACTACACCTGTTGTATTCAGCATTTCACTGTAAGGTCTACTACACCTGTTGTATTCAGCATTTCACTGTAAGGTCTACTACACCTGTTGTACTCAGCATTTCACTGTGAGGTCTACTACACCTGTTGTATTCATCATTTCACTGTAAGGTCTACTACACCTGTTGTATTCATCATTTCACTGTAAGGTCTACTACACCTGTTGTATTCATAATTTCACTGTAAGGTCTACTACACCTGTTGTATTCTGCATTTCACTGTAAGATCTACTACACCTGTTGTATTCAGCATTTCACAGTGAGGTCTACTACAGCTGTTGTATTCATCATTTCACTGTGAGGTCTACTACAGCTGTTGTATTCATCATTTCACCGTAAGGTCTACTACACCTGTTGTATTCAGCATTTCACTGTGAGGTCTACTACAGCTGTTGTATTCATCATTTCACTGTTAGGTCTACTACACCTGTTGTATTCAGCATTTCACTGTAAGGTCTACTACACCTGTTGTATTCATCATTTCACTGTAAGGTCTACTACACCTGTTGTATTCATCATTTCACTGTAAGGTCTACTACACCTGTTGTATTCATCATTTCACTGTAAGGTCTACTACACCTGTTGTATTCATAATTTCACTGTAAGGTCTACTACACCTGTTGTATTCTGCATTTCACTGTAAGATCTACTACACCTGTTGTATTCAGCATTTCACAGTGAGGTCTACTACAGCTGTTGTATTCATCATTTCACTGTGAGGTCTACTACAGCTGTTGTATTCATCATTTCACCGTAAGGTCTACTACACCTGTTGTATTCAGCATTTCACTGTGAGGTCTACTACAGCTGTTGTATTCATCATTTCACTGTAAGGTCTACTACACCTGTTGTATTCAGCATTTCACTGTGAGGTCTACTACACCTGTTGTATTCAGCATTTCACTGTAAGGTCCACTACACCTGTTGTATTCATCATTTCACTGTAAGGTCTACTACACCTGTTGTATTCATCATTTCACTGTAAGGTCTACTACACCTGTTGTATTCATAATTTCACTGTGAGGTCTACTACACCTATTGTATTCATCATTTCACTGTAAGGTCTACTACACCTGTTGTATTCATCATTTCACTGTAAGGTCTACTACACCTGTTGTATTCATAATTTCACTGTAAGGTCTACTACACCTGTTGTATTCTGCATTTCACTGTAAGATCTACTACACCTGTTGTATTCAGCATTTCACAGTGAGGTCTACTACAGCTGTTGTATTCATCATTTTACTGTGAGGTCTACTACAGCTGTTGTATTCATCATTTCACCGTAAGGTCTACTACACTTGTTGTATTCAGCATTTCACTGTGAGGTCTACTACAGCTGTTGTATTCATCATTTCACTGTAAGGTCTACTACACCTGTTGTATTCAGCATTTCACTGTGATGTCTACTACACCTGTTGTATTCAGCATTTCACTGTAAGGTCTACTACACCTGTTGTATTCGGCACATGTGACTAACATTTGATTTTACATTGATAATGTATTTATTCATATTCATGTGTTGTAGTCTACTTATGGCATGTTTATGTGAGTCAGTCTCAAGACTGATATCTGTCGTTCTGCCCCTGAACAGGCAGTTACACCACTGTTCCGAGACCGTCATTGAAAATAAGAATTTGTTCTTAACTAACTTGCCTAGTAAAATAAAGGAATTTTTTATTTTTTTAAACTTACCCACAAATTCAGGAGTCCCAAAAATGTTTTTAAACTCTGCCCCCGCCTCGATTTTGTGAGCGAGTCCGAAATCGATTAGTTTGATCCTTGGCAATGGCACGTTCTTGTCCAACAGCATGATGTTTTCAGGCTGAAAAACAGAAAGAGAGTGAAGGGATTTGCTGAGAGAGCATTTCTGATCATTAGTGTGAGTTTACTGGGTCTGTTCCAGTCCTGTCTCCTTAGGAGAAAGATCAGAAAATAAACCCCGTCAACCCAACGTCAGATAAACCCCGTCAACCAAACGTTAGATAAACCTAACGTCAGATAAACCCCGTTCACCCAACGTCAGATAAACCCCGTCAACCCAACGTGGATGAAAGAAGTGCACTGTCAGAGGGCTTAAGTGTTGAAAGAGTCGTCCAGTCTTATTAAATGGATGTCCTGTCCTATTCTGCAGGGCTTCTCCTCTCTTCCTGTTTCCTGCTTCTGGGTGACACCTTTGAAACAAACCCAAAAGGTCAAACGTTGCCCTCCGACCTTCTATCACCGTGACCGTACTGTGTTCCTGACTTTGGCATTGCCAGCCGGCTGTGGTGTAAAGGAGCCTTCCTATGGACCCCTGGACTTCATATTTACCTCAGTCTGCACAGCCTGCATCCCAAATGTCACCCGTCTGCTCTTCCTCTCCTCTCTCTCGTCTCTCCCTCCTTCCTCTGTCTCTTTCGTCTCTCCCTCTCCTCTCTCTCGTCTCTCCCTCCTCCTCTGTCTCTCATTCTCCTCTCTCTCGTCTCTCATTCTCCCCTCTCTCGTCTCTCCCTCTCCTCTCTCTCGTCTCTCCCTCCTCCTCTGTCTCTCATTCTCCTCTCTCTCGTCTCTCATTCTCCTCTCTCTCGTCTCTCCCTCTCCTCTCTCTCATCTCTCCCTCCCCTCTCTCGCTCGTCTCTCCCTCTCCTTTCTTTTGTCTCTCCCTCCCCTCTCTCTCGTCTCTCCCTCCCCTCTCTCTCCCCTCTCCCTCCCCTCTCTCTCGTCTCTCCCTCTCCTCTCATTTGTCTCTCCCTCTCCTCTCTCTCATCTCTCCCTCTCCACTCTCTCATCTCTCCGTCATCTCTCCCTCCCCTCTCTTTTATCTCTCCCTCCCCTCTCTCTCATCTCTCCCTCTCCTCTCTTCTGTCTCTCCCTCTCCTCTCTCTCGTCTCTCCCTCCCCTCTCTCTCATCTCTCCCTCTCCTCTCTTTTGTCTCTCCCTTCCCTCTCTTTTGTCTCTCCCTTCCCTCTCTTCTGTCTCTCCCTCTCCTCTCTCTCCTCTCTCCCTCCCCTCTCTCTCGTCTCTCCCTCTCCTCTCTTTTGTCTCTCCCTCTCCTCTCTCTCATCTCTCCCTCATCTCTCCCTCTCCTCTCTTCTGTCTCTCCCTCCCCTCTCTTTTGTCTCTCCCTTCCCTCTCTTTTGTCTCTCCCTTCCCTCTTTTGTCTCTCCCTTCCCTCTCTTTTGTCTCTCCCTCCCCTCTCTCTCATCTCTCCCTCTCCTCTCTTCTGTCTCTCCCTCCCCTCTTTTGTCTCTCCCTCCCCTGTCTCTTTCATCTCCCCTTCCCTCCCCTCTCTTTTGTCTCTCCCTCCCCTCTCTTTTGTCTCTCCCTCCCCTGTCTCTTTCATCTCTACTTCCCCTTGTCTCTTTCGTCTCCCCTCCTCGTCTCTCCGGTCTCCTCCTCCCTCTCCCATCTCTTTCGTCTCCTCCTCCCTCTCAGGTCTCTTTCGTCTCCTCCTCCCTCTCCCCCATCTCCTTCGTCTTCACCTCCCTCTCCTCTGTCTCTTTCGTCTCCTCCTCCCTCTCCCCCATCTCCTTCGTCTTCACCTCCCTCTCCTCTGTCTCTTTCGTCTCCTCCTCCCTCTCCCCCGTCTCCTTCGTCTCCTCCTCCCTCTCCCCCGTCTCCTTCGTCTCCTCCTCCCTCTCCCCCATCTCCATCGTCTTCTCCTCCCTCTCCCCTGTCTCTCCCGTCTCCTCCTCCCTCTCCCATCTCTTTCGTCTCCCCCCCTCTCCCATCTCTTTCGTCTCCTCCTCCCTCTCCTGTCTCTTTTGTCTCCTCCTCCCTCTCCCCTGTCTCTTTCGTCTCCTCCTCCCTCTCCCCCATCTCCTTCGTCTTCTCCTCCCTCTCCTCTGTCTCTTTCGTCTCCCCCTCTCCCATCTCTTTCGTCTCCTCCTCTCTCTCCTGTCTCTTTTGTCTCCTCCTCCCTCTCTCCTGTCTCCTCCTCCCTCTCCTATCTCTTTCGTCTCCCCCTCCCTCTCCCATCTCTTTCGTCTTCTCCTCCCTCTCCCGTCTCTTTCGTCTCCCCCTCCCTCTCCTGTCTCTTTCGTCTCCCCCTCCCTCTCCCGTCTCTTTCGTCTCCTCCTCCCTTTCCTGTCTCTTTCGTCTCCCCCTCTTTCTCCCATCTCTTTCGTCTCCCCTCCCATCTCTTTCGTCTCCCTCTCCTGTCTCTTTCGTCTCCCCCTCCCTCTCCCGTCTCTTTCGTCTCCTCCTCCCTCTCCCCTGTCTCTTTCGTCTCCTCCTCCCTTTCCCGTCTCCCCCTCCCCCAGTCTTCCTGTGGTGAGACCACAGCAAGCCTCTCTGTCAATGCCGGGAAGGACTGCACCCTTATTGAACCCTTTTCCCATACCTGACACAGCACTGTCTCTCTCCCTCTCCTTCTCTGTCCATCTCTCTATCTGAGGTAAAGTGCTGCGAGCTGCACCCCCCAAGTGTGTCTCTTATTAATGGGATTTAAAGCTCTCAGCAGTACAGATTTCAGCCATCCAGCCCTCATTTAAGCTCATGACAAGACCATAATGCATTATACAGTACCTGCTGTCTAAAGTGTTACCAATTTGACTATACTTCTCGAAACAGTTGTATATTTCAGCTTCACTTTGTACAGCAGTCTATACAGTCTTTCTATATATCTATCATCTTTGTACAGCAGTCTACACATCTTTCTATATATCTATCATCTTTGTACAGCAGTCTACACATCTTTCTATATATCTATCATCTTTGTACAGCAGTCTACACATCTTTCTATATATCTATTATCTTTGTATAGCAGTCTAAACATATTTCAACATATCTTTCATCTTGGTACAGCAGTCTACACATCTTTCTATATAAACTCCGCAAAAAAAGAAACGTCCCTTTTTCAGGACTCTGTCTTTCAAAGATAATTCGCAAAAATCCAAATAACTTCACATATCTTCATTGTAAAGGGTTTAAACACTGTTTTCCATGCTTGTTCAATGAACCATAAACAATGAATGAGCATGCACCTGTAGAAAGGTCATTAATTAAGACACTTACAGACGGTAGGCAATTAAGGTCACAGTTATGACAACTTAGGACACTAAAGAGGCCTTTCTACTGACTCTGAAAACAAAAACAAAAGAAAGATGCCCAGGGTCCCTGCTCATCTGCGTGAATGTGCCTTAGGCATGCTGCAAGGAGGCATGAGGACTGCAGATGTGGCCAGGGAAATAAATTGCAATGTCCATACTGTGAGACGTCTGTCATGGTCGAGGGCAGTGTGTCACAGCATCATTGGATTGAGCTTGTTGTCATTGCAGGCAATCTCAATGCTGTGCGTTACAGGGAAGACATCCTCATGTGGTACACTTCCTACAGGCTCATCCTGACATAACCCTCCAGCATGACAATGCCACCAGCCATACCTCTCATTCTGTGTGTGATTTCCTGCAAGACAGGAATGTCAGTGTTCTGCCATGGCCAGCGAAGAGCCCGGATCTCAATCCCATTGAGCACATCTGGGACCTGTTGGATCGGAGGGTCAGGGCTAGGGCCATCCCCCCCCCCCAGAAATGTCCAGGAACTTGCAGGTGCCTTGGTGGAAGAGTGGGGTAACATCTCACAGAAAGAACTGGCAAATCTGGTGCAGTCCATGAGAAGGAGATGCACTGCAGTACTTAATGCAGCTGGTGGCCACACCAGATACTCGCTGTTACTTTTGATTTTGACCCCCCCTTTGTTCAGGGACACGTTATTCTATTTCTGTTAGTCACATGTCTGTGAAACTTGTTCAGTTTATGTCTCAGTTGTTGAATCTTGTTATGTTCATACAAATATTTACACATGTTAAGTTTGCTGAAAATAAACACAGTTGACAGTGAGAGGACGTTTCTTTTTTGCTGAGTTTATCTATCATCTTTGTACAGCAGTCTATATATCTCTCTATATATCGATCATCTTTGTACAGCAGTCTAAACATCTTTCGAAATATCTATCATCTTTGTACAGCAGTCTATAGATCTTTCTATATATCTATCATCTTTGTACAGCAGTCTATAGATC
>NW_027015637.1:117501-146879 GCF_036934945.1 Oncorhynchus masou masou
ATCAGATCAGACGAAGGCCAGATGGGATGCTATGTTTAAAACCTACAACATGTGGTCTCTACAGAATCAGGTCAGACGATGGTCAGATGGGATGCTATGTTTAAAACCTACAACATGTGGTCTCTACAGAATCAGATCAGACAATGGCCAGATAGGACGGTACGTTAACACCTACAGCATGTGGTCTCTACAGAATCAGATCAGACGATGGTCAGATGGGATGCTATGTTTAAAACCTACAACGAAGGCCAGATTGGACTGTATGTTATCAAGAGGATTTTCATGTATTATTACAATATTACATATCTAATGTCTGTTGCGGTGAAAACACTGTCTCTTTAAATACCGTAAATAACCACGGTGCAGTCAGAAGGTGAAGGGTTACCTCATTTTGTCCTACAGAATGTTCAGACATTTCTTCCTGCTCGGCTACCGATCTATTCATAGTGTCGAGGCCAATGCAGTGAGCTGAGCCTGACAACTCTGGGGTTTTTACATCATACACTTTCACAGACAACTAAACACATCGAAAGACCGTTCGCTGTTGTACACACCTGTGTTCACTGGTAGCCTATGGTAGCCTATGGTAGCCTATGGTGGCATATGGTAGCCTATGGTAGCCTATGGTAGCCTATGGTAGTCTATGGTAGCCTATGGTAGCCTATGGTAGCCTATGGTAGCCTATGGTAGCCTATGGTAGCCTATGGTAGCATATGGTAGCCTATGGTAGCATATGGTAGCCTATGGTAGCCTATGGTAGCCTATGGTAGCCTATGGTAGCCTATGGTAGCATATGGTAGCCTATGGTAGCATATGGTAGCCTATGGTAGCATATGGTAGCCTATGGTGGCATATGGTAGCATATGGTAGCCTATGGTAGCCTATGGTAGCCTATGGGAAATAATTTGCTGCACTTGATTTAGTACTATGTCCCCTGTACAATGCAACCAGTAGAACAGCACCAGAAGTCACTCTGAGCTAAATCAAGCGCTCCTCAAATTACATCCAATACTTGGATGTACTGACCCAGCTCTGGGCTTTTATCCTCACATACAACAGAGCAAAGAAAGGACACCAAGAGGACGAGGGAATTAAGTCAACGGCCGTTCAGCGGCTGTGTACCATAGTTGCACCCTTCACTCTTAGAACAAAGGGTTCCAAAAGGGTTCTTTGGCTATTCCCAAAGGAGAACCCTGTTTGGTTCCAGGTATATCCATTTTTGGTTCCAGGCAGAACTATTTTGGGTTCCATGTAGAACCCTCTGTGTAAATGGTTCTACATGGAACTCAAAAAAGGTTTTGTCTGGAACCAAAAAGGGTTCTTCAAAAGGTTCTCCGATGGGGACAGCCGAAGAACCCTTTTAGGTTCTAGATATCATCTTTTTCTTTAAGAGTGTGTATTCCCTATAGAGTGCACTCCCTATAGAGTGCACGGGGGGCCCGTAGGGGACAGGGGGGACAGGGGGTCCGTAGGGGACAGGGGGGACAGGGGGTCCGTAGGGGACAGGGGGGCTAGGGGGCCCCTAGGGGACAGGGAGCCCATAGGGGACAGGGGGTCCGTAGGGGACAGGGGGGACAGGGGGCCCGTAGGGGACAGGGGGTCCGTAGGGGACAGGGGGGTAGGGGACAGGGGGCCCGTAGGGGACAGGGGGGACAGGGGGCCCGTAGGGGACAGGGGGTCCGTAGGGGACAGGGGGTCAGTAGGGGACAGGGGGTCCGTAGGGGACAGGGGGGACAGGGGGCCCGTAGGGGACAGGGGGCCAGTAGGGGACAGGGGGGACAGGGGGCCCGTAGGGGACAGGGGGTCAGTAGGGGACAGGGGGTCCGTAGGGGACAGGGGGGACAGGGGGCCCGTAGGGGACAGGGGGCCAGTAGGAGACAGGGGGGACAGGGGGCCTGTAGGGGACAGGGGGTCAGTAGGGGACAGGGGGTCCGTAGGGGACAGGGGGGACAGGGGGCCCGTTGGGGACAGGGGGCCCGTAGGGGACAGGGGGGCCATAGGGGACAGGGGGTCCGTAGGGGACAGGGGGCCCGTAGGGGACAGGGGGTCAGTAGGGGACAGGGGGTCAGTAGGGGACAGGGGGACCGTAGGGGACAGGAGGGACAGGGGGACAGGGGGGACAGGGGGCCCGTAGGGGACAGGGGGTCAGTAGGGGGGGGTCCGTACAGGGGGCCCGTAGGGGACAGGGGGCCAGTAGGGGACAGGGGGGACAGGGGGCCCGTAGGGGACAGGGGGGACAGGGGGCCCGTAGGGGACAGGGGGCCAGTAGGGGACAGGGGGGGGGACAGGGGGCCCGTAGGGGACAGGGGGGACAGGGGGCCCGTAGGGGACAGGGGGGACAGGGGGCCCGTAGGGGACAGGGGGCCAGTAGGGGACAGGGGGGACAGGGGGCCCGTAGGGGACAGGGGGGACAGGCGGCCCGTAGGGGCACAGACAGTGACTCCATGTGTTTTTCCTCTACTGTCAGACAGTGACTCCATGTGTTTTTCCTCTACTGTCAGACAGTGAGGTAAAGTGATACTCCTCCTTCATAGTGTAGCTGTGTGATTAAACACAGACACACATCTCTAAAGATAGAAGGAAGCCATCTTTAAACTGGAGCGTGAGGAGTGACTGTCAACAGAACAACCCCATTCACTGTCATGTCAACAGAACAACCCCATTCACTGTCATGACAACCCCATTCACTGTCATGTCAACAGAACAACCCCATTCACTGTCATGTCAACAGAACAACCCCATTCACTGTCATGTCAACAGAACAACCCCATTCACTGTCATGTCAACAGAACAACCCCATTCACTGTCATGTCAACAGAACAACCCCATTCACTGTCATGTCAACCCCATTCACTGTCATGTCAACAGAACAACCCCATTCACTGTCATGTCAACAGAACAACCCCATTCACTGTCAAGTCAACAGAACAACCCCATTCACTGATATCTCAACCCCATTCACTGTCATGTCAACCCCATTCACTGTCAAGTCAACAGAACAACCCCATTCACTGTCATGACAACCCCATTCACTGTCATGTCAACAGAACAACCCCATTCACTGATATCTCAACCCCATTCACTGTCATGTCAACAGAACAACCCCATTCACTGTCATGTCAACAGAACAACACTCTCACTAGTCTACCTGCCGCCCCTCCACTCTAACCACTAGTCTACCTGCCGCCCCTCCACTCTAACCAGTAGTCTACCTGCTGCCCCTCCACTCTAACCACTAGTCTACCTGCTGCCCCTCCACTCTAACCACTAGTCTACCTGCCGCCCCTCCACTCTAACCACTAGTCTACCTGCCGCCCCTCCACTCTAACCACTAATCTACCTGCCGCCCCTCCACTCTAACCACTAATCTACCTGCCGCCCCTCCACTCTAACCACTAGTCTACCTGCCGCCCCTCCACTCTAACCAGTCTACCTGCCACCCCTCCACTCTAACCACTAGTCTACCTGCCGCCCCTCCACTCTAACCACTAGTCTACCTGCCGCCCCTCCACTCTAACCACTAGTCTACCTGCCGCCCCTCCACTCTAACCACTAGTCTACCTGCCCACTCTAACCACTAGTCTACCTGCCCCCTCCACTCCACTCTAACCACTAGTCTACCTGCCACCCCTCCACTCTAACCACTAGTCTACCTGCCACCCCTCCACTCTAACCACTAGTCTACCTGCCGCCCCTCCACTCTAACCACTAGTCTACCTGCCGCCCCTCCACTCTAACCACTAGTCTACCTGCCGCCCCTCCACTCTAACCACTAGTCTACCTGCCGCCCCTCCACTCTAACCACTAGTCTACCTTCCGCCCCTCCACTCTAACCACTAGTCTACCTGCAGCCCCTCCACTCTAACCACTAGTCTACCTTCCGCCCCTCCACTCTAACCACTAGTCTACCTTCCGCCCCTATCGTAATACTGTACCTTCCTAATTCTTCTCCGATGTCGTAGAAATCCTCCACTGTCTGCTGCTTGAACAGGGCCATGCCTGCAGTCATAGACGGGGACGATGCCGTGGTTATGATGTGTAATAGATGGGTTCTCTGTTCCGTCCATTATAGAAGTAACCCCTGTGTAAAAGAAGATAATATAATAATAATAATATAATGACATGTCTGATATTTCAGCAGGTGAAGTGTCGTGTTTGGTGGGAGTTGTACAATAACAAACACGGCGACGTGCAACAACATGGCCAACATCACAGAATCAGAGAAACATTTAGCCTACATACAAAAAAAACGTGTCTTCATTTTAAAATCATTACGATATATGAATTATGAGAAGAACGTTATAATTAAGCAATAAGGGGGTGTGGTATATGGCTAACGGCTGTTAGGTTCGACCGACGCAATAAGAGGTGCCTTGTCGCTATTATAAACTGGTTACCAACATAATTAGAGCAGTAAAAATAAACGTTTTATCATACCCGTGGTATACGGTCATGGCAGTCAGCCAATCAGCATTCAGGGCTGGAACCACCCAGTTTATAACTAGTGTTATTCCATACTATTACTCCTGGTCTGTTGGTCAACTCTTATCAGCAACTTATTGTAGAGACATTTGATTTGACTTTCTGCATCACCAAATATCAAGGGAATTGTGCGACGCAACACCTTAAATGACGCATACAGATTACCATTACAATAAAATATAGAGATATAGAAATATAGAGACATTTTAAAAAGATCTTACCATGTTGAAATGACCGTCAAAAGCGTGTCCACAAACCTCTTCGTTCACTCTCGTTTCTTTTCAAAGTTTACCGATCACCGTGTCGACGGCATTTCCCTACTGACCACGCGCGCTCTCAGGTTCACACTAAATGTCACTTGTTACCACGGGATAGAGCTACCTTCCCTGAGTCTATTTTCAAAGTTACAAATACACGTCTCTGTGTGTGTGTGTGTGTGTGTGTGTGTGTGTTCTCTTCCACTGCTTACAACATACAACGACAGGACAAAACATTAAGAACACCTACTCTTTCCATGACATAGACTAACCAGGTGATTACAGGTGAAAGATATGATCACTTATTGATGTCACTTGTTAAATCCACTTCAAATCAGTGTAGATGAAGGGGAGGAGTCATGTTAAAGAAGGATTTTTAAGCCTTGAGACAAATTAAGACATGGATTGTGTCTGTGGGCCATTCAGAGGGTGAATGGGAAAGACAAAATATTGAAGTGCCTTTGAACGATGTACGATAGTAGGTGTCAGGAACACTGGTTTGTGTCAAGAACTGCAACGATGCTGGGTTTTTCACTCTCAACAGTTTCCCTGTGTGTATCAAGAACGGTCCACCACCCAAAGGACGTCCAGCCAACTTGACACAACTGTGGGAAGTATTGGAGTCAACATGGGCCAGCATCCCTGTGGAACGCTTTCGACACTTTGTAGAGTCCCTGACGCGATGATTTGAGGTTGTTCTGGGCACAAAAGGGGGGTGAAAAATGTGACACTGTGTATGTAGTATGGTATTCTATAGTAAGGGGTATTGAAAAGCCCTGCCATGATGTGTAGTGCAGTAACTATACCACAAGAGGGCACAATAGCACTAGAACATGAACACAGACATCTTCACCTTGTCATCATACTGCATCAGGTATCGGCTTCTAATGGACAGAACTGAGATCCAGAAGGTCATAGTGCTGATATTACAGGATATACCACAGTGTGACATCACAGCAGCAAGATTTGCGACCTTTTGCAACAAGAAAAGGTCAACCAGTGAACCACAAACACCATTGTAAATACAATCCATATTTATGTTGATTTATTTTCCCTTGTGTACTTTAAACTATTTGCACATCGTTACAACACTGTATAAAGACATAATATCACATTTGAAATGTCTTTAATCTTTTGGAACTTTTGTGAGTATAATGTTTACTGTTAATTTGTATTATTTATTTCATTTTAGTTTATTATCTACCTCACTTGCTTTGGCAATGTTAACATATGTTTCCCATGCCAATAAAAGCCCTTAAATTGAAATTGAAATTGAATTGACAGATGGGTTCAGGTAGTGGATCAGGAGAGGACCGATGACAGATGGGTTCAGGTAGTGGATCAGGAGAGGACCGATGGGTTCAGGTAGTGGATCAGGAGAGGACCGATGGGTTCAGGTAGTGGATAAAGAGAGGACCGATGGGTTCAGGTAGTGGATCAGGAGAGGACCGATGACAGATGGGTTCAGGTAGTGGATCAGGAGAGGACCGATGGGTTCAGGTAGTGGATCAGGAGAGGACCGATGACAGATGGGTTCAGGTAGTGGATCAGGAGAGGACCGATGGGTTCAGGTAGTGGATCAGGAGAGGACCGATGGGTTCAGGTAGTGGATCAGGAGAGGACCGATGGGTTCAGGTAGTGGATCAGGAGAGGACCGATGACCGATGGGTTCAGGTAGTGGATCAGGAGAGGACCGATGGGTTCAGGTAGTGGATCAGGAGAGGACCGATGACCGATGGGTTCAGGTAGTGGATCAGGAGAGGACCGATGACAGATGTGGTGGAAATGACAGAGAACAGATAATAGAAGAGAATCAACCAATGGTATCAGATTCTGTACTCTGGGTGATGAGAATCAACCAATGGGATCAGATTCTGTACTCTAGGTGATGAGAATCAACCAATGGTATCAGATTCTGTACTCTGGGTGAGGAGAATTAACCAATGGTATCAGATTCTGTACTCTGGGTGATGAGAATCAACCAATGGGATCAGATCCTCTACTCTGTGTAAATGTAATTACAGCGTCAGGTATTGATATTGATGCTGGGAAGACTGGAGTCCCTCATACTATGGGGATGATATATCACGTTGCATCTATCCAGCAGAGAACACAGTGAAAACATCACAATGTTTGGCAGCTTGGTTTCAGACTTATCTTCTCATTTTACGCCAATGTAAGTTAATCTGTTTATTTGTGGACGGACGGACAGACGGACGGACGGACGGACGGACAGACAGACAGACAGACATTATTTAACAGACCGACAGACAGACAGGCAGACAGACAGACAGACATTATTTAACAGACAGACAGACAGACAGACAGACAGACAGACATTATTTAACAGACAGACAGACAGACAGACAGACAGACAGACATTATTTAACAAACAGACAGACAGACAGACAGACATTATTTAACAGACAGACAGACAGACAGACAGACAGACAGACAGACATTATTTAACAGACCGACAGACAGACAGACAGACAGACAGACAGACATTATTTAACAAACAGACAGACAGACAGACAGACAGACAGACAAACAGACAGACAAACATTATTTAACAGACAGACAGACAGACAGACAGACAGACAGACAGACAGACAGACAGACAGACAGACATTATTTAACAGACCGACAGACAGACAGACAGACAGACAGACATTATTTAACAGACAGACAGACAGACAGACAGACAGACAGACAGACAGACAGACAGACAGACAGACAGACAGAGAGACAGGCAGACATTATTTAACAGACAGACAGACAGACAGACAGGGGTTATTTAACGGGGTACATGTTCTCTCAGGGTTGGCAGAAACATCTCCTTGTATCCAGACATAATCAGAGTCAATGCGAAGAGTTCAAACCGGTGTTGTGACACATAGGTCCGTATTATCGTCTCTCAGGAGCCAATGAAACGGCCTCTAGGTGTCACAGGAAATCTACATGGCTTTAATACAACACCTGTCAGCAGCTTGTGTCCAGATGTACCTCTTACTGCCGTGGGTTAAATCAGGGGTCACAGGCTTTCTGGGAAACTCATGACCTGTTATGTCATTAATGACCTCTTACTGCCGTGGGTTAAATCAGGGGTCACAGGGTTTCTGGGTAACGCATGACCTGTTATGTCATTAATGACCTCTTACTGCCGTGGGTTAAATCAGGGGTCACAGGGTTTCTGGGTAACTCATGACCTGTTATGTCATTAATGACCTCTTACTGCCGTGGGTTAAATCAGGGGTCACAGGGTTTCTGGGTAGTCCTAGACAAATCTACTTTGAAACAACGTATACGCCTCACACACATGTTTATGGGCTTAAAGAAGTTTTTTTTTTTTTTACCTTTATTTAACCAGGCAAGTCAGTTAAGAACAAAATCTTATTTTCAATGACGGCCAAGGAACAGTGGGTTAACTGCCTGTTCAGGGGCAGAACGACAGATTTGTACCTTGTCAGCTCGGGGGTTTGAACTTGCAACCTTTCAATTACTAGTCCAACGCTCTAACCACTAGGCTACCCTGCCGCTCCAGGGGGAGACCTAAACAGTTTTCCTTTAACTGAAATGTGTCTTCCTCATTTAACCCAACCCCCCTGAATCAGAGAGGTGCAGGGGGGGGGCTGCCTTAATCAACATCCACGTCTTCCTCATTTAACCCAACCCCCCCTGAATCAGAGAGGTGTAAGGGGGGGGGGGGCTGCCTTAATCAACATCCACGTCTTCCTCATTTAACCCAACCCCCCCTGAATCAGAGAGGTGTAAGGGGGGGGCTGCCTTAATCAACATCCACGTCTTCCTCATTTAACCCAATCCCCCTGAATCAGAGAGGTGCAGGGGGGGGGGGCTGCCTTAATCAACATCCTCGACGCCCGGGCTGCTGCCTCGCTCAGGGTATAGAGTTGAAATGTATCAGGGTATAGAGTTGAAATGTATTCCATCTCAGGGTATAGAGTTGAAATGTATTCCCTCTCAGGGTATAGAGTTGAAATGTATTCCCTCTCAGGGTATAGAGTTGAAATGTATTCCATCTCAGGGTATAGAGTTGAAATGTATTCCATCTCAGGGTATAGAGTTGAAATGTATTCCCTCTCAGGGTATAGAGTTGAAATGTATTCCATCTCAGGGTATAGAGTTGAAATCTATTCCATCTCAGGGTATAGAGTTAAAAAACTATTCCATCTCAGGGTATAGAGTTGAAATCTATTCCATCTCAGGGTATAGAGTTAAAAACTATTCCCTCTCAGGGTATAGAGTTGAAATGTATTCCATCTTGAGTTTTCACCCCAATATTGCACTTTATATATTTTCATAGAAGACTGAAATATAACTAAACAGTTTGACATAGAAACACCTGATTTTCTGGCAGTAAAAAAATAAATAAGTAATTAAAAATATGAATAACATTCCACCCACAGGGCCACTGGGTCATTTGACTGCAGGAAAGAGAGTTTGTATTTATTTCCATGCGAGCCCCGTTGTCACAGTGTGGTACGGAATCAGAAAGGCAGATAGGTAAATGACTGACTCAGGTATAGAGGTAGAAGGGCTGGTAGAGGCCCATGCAGAAGATACACTGAGACAATGGCATTGTTCATCGCACTGTTCATCAACACACACACCCACCTACACACACACACCCACACACACACACACACACACACACACACACACACACACACACACACACGCACGAATACACACACACACATACGCATGAATACACACACACATACGCATGAATGCACACACACACACACATGAATGCACACACACACACACATACACATGCACGAATACACACACACATACGCATGAATACACACACACACACGCATGAATACACACACACATACGCATTAATACACACACACATACGCATGAATACACACACACATACGCATGAAGAGGTATAACACACGCACACACACACACACGCACACTGGATGACGTGCAACGGAAAATATGAAAATGAGGCACTTAATCTCCAACCATTGTCAGAGCTGCTGTATGTGCTGAGTATAAGATGTGCTGTGCTTCAGCGATGTCCTGGTGTCTATTCTTCTAGGATCTGTTTTGAACCTGTTTTGAATCTGTTAAGGACTGAGAAGACGGCTGTTTCTACGCTGCTTGGACCTGGTGACAGACAGAGAGAGAGAGAGAGAGAGAGAGAGAGAGAGGGAGGACAGAGACAGAGACAGAGAGAGAGGCACAGAGAAAAAGAGAAAAAGATAAACAGAGAGAAAGGAGAGTGAAAGGAAAGAGACAGAGAGGAAGGAGAGAGACAGAGAGACAGAGAGAAAGCAGAGAGAGACAGAGAGACAGAGAGGAAGGAGAGAGACAGAGAGACAGAGAGAAAGCAGAGAGAGACAGAGAGACAGAGAGGAAGGAGAGAGACAGAGAGACAGAGAGAAAGCAGAGAGAGACAGAGACAGAGAGAAAGCAGAGAGAGACAGAGAGACAGAGAGGAAGGAGAGAGACAGAGAGACAGAGAAAAGAGAGAGAGAGACAAAGAGAAAGGAGAGAGAGACAGAGAGACAGAGAGGAAGGAGAGAGACAGAGAGACAGAGAGAAAGCAGAGAGAGACAGAGAGGAAGGAGAGAGAGACAGAGAACAGGGAGAGAGAATAGAGCAGAGATAGAATAGAACAGAGGACCAGCTGTGTGGACCTTCATATGGAGTCTACAACAGAGGGAGGAGGAGGAGGAGGAGGAGGAGGAGGACTGAGGGAGCTGGTTCTAAAGTGGTTTACAGAGACCCAGGCCCCTCTCATTCTCCTCCATAAAGGGAACTTTCCCGATTGGTTCCAAGGCTTCACCACCAGGAAGTAAGTGATGTACTTTGCATAATGAGGGATTTGAGCAGATCTTTAGCCGATCAGATCTCTGTTTTGAGGTATTTTGAAGGTCTGAAAGCAAATGAAGTTCTCTGACTCCAAACTGTAACGTTTTGGATGTTGTTTCATTGAATGTAGTAACACATCATACCGTCGATTCAAAACCACGGAAACAGGCAGAAAGAAGGATCTTTTGTTTGAGGCTCTTTATCTCAAGTAATTGTCATTTGTCAGTGAGTAATGTGTATAAATGGTGCAAGAGAGAGAGAGAGAGAGAGAGAGAGAGACAGAGAGAGAGAGAGAGACAGAGAGAGAGAGAGAGAGACAGAGAGAGAGAGAGACAGAGAGAGAGAGACAGAGAGAGAGAGAGAGAGAGAGAGAGAGAGAGAGAGAGACAGAGAGAGAGAGAGAGACAGAGACAGAGAGAGAGAGAGAGAGAGAGAGAGAGAGAGAGAGAGAGAGAGAGAGAGACTGAAGCGCCAGTGGGTTTCGAAATCCAATTGGCGAACAGATGTTCATGTGAACATTTTAAAATCAGAATAAAGACATTTTCCCCACCAGCGCCATCAAAATGAACTTGTTGTAGATAAAAGGCTGTGTGTCATGATTCCCACGTACCAAATAAAACATACAGCTTGAGCGGGTTTCCATCACATTATGGGGGAGGCAGGTAGACTAGTGGTTAGAGTGGAGGGGACGCAGGTAGTCTAGTGGTGAGAGTGGAGGGGTGGCAGGTAGACTAGTGGTTAGAGTGGAGGGGCGGCAAGTAGACTAGTGGTTAGAGTGGAGGGGCGGCAGGTAGACTAGTGGTTAGAGTGGAGGGGTGGCAGGTAGACTAGTGGTTAGAGTGGAGGGGCGGCAGGTAGACTAGTGGTTAGAGTGGAGGGGTGGCAGGTAGACTAGTGGTTAGAGTGGTGGGGTGGGAAGTAGACTAGTGGTTAGAGTGGAGGGGCGGCAAGTAGACTAGTGGTTAGAGTGGAGGGGCGGCAAGTAGTCTTGTGGTTAGAGTGGAGGGGCGGCAAGTAGACTAGTGGTTAGAGTGGAGGGGCGGCAGGTAGTCTAGTGGTTAGAGTGGAGGGGCGGCAGGTAGACTAGTGGTTAGAGTGGAGGGGACGCAAGTAGACTAGTGGTTAGAGTGGAGGGGTGGCAGGTAGACGAGTGGTTAGAGTGGAGGGGCGGCAGGTAGACTAGTGGTTAGAGTGGAGGGGCAGCAGGCAGACTAGTGGTTAGAGTGGAGGGGTGGCAAGTAGACTAGTGGTTAGAGTGGAGGGGCGGCAGGTAGACTAGTGGTTAGAGTGGGGTGGCGGGAGGTAGACTAGTGGTTAGACTGGAGGGGTGGCAGGTAGACTAGTGGTTAGAGTGGAGGGGAGGCAGGTAGACTAGTGGTTAGAGTGTTCGACTAGTAACCGAAAGGTTGCAAACTCGAGTCCCTGAGCTGACAAGGTAAAAATCTGTCGTTCTGCCCCTGAACAAGGCAGTTAACCCACTGTTCCCCGGTAGGCCGTCAATGAAAATAAGAATTTGTTCTTAACTGACTTTCCTAGTTAAATAAATATAAAATGATCAACTCTACAGATTTCTTTCTCACACAACAAAAAGTGTCCCTCTCTGGTATGTGCTGTTGCCTAGAACGCCTGTATAACCTACATAATGAGATTATTATTTACAGCATCGATCATCATGTCACCAGAATAAGACCGTCAATATTTATTTGAAAGGAGCATTGAGCTCATCACCTTCACCACCCTGTGAAGTTCATGTCTAATCTGTAGCCTAATAAACTGCATGGTTTTCCCCAACGAGTCGTAGTGGGAGGACCACACAACATGTAGGTAACCAAGGTCTGTAGCCTAATAAACTGCATGGTTTTCCCCAACGAGTCGTAGTGGGAGGACCACACAACATGTAGGTAACCAAGGTCTGTAGCCTAATAAACTGCATGGTTTTCCCCAACGAGTCGTAGTGGGAGGACCACACAACATGTAGGTAACCAAGGTCTGTAGCCTAATAAACTGCATGGTTTTCCCCAACGAGTCGTAGTGGGAGGACCACACAACATGTAGGTAACCAAGGTCTGTAGCCTAATAAACTGCATGGTTTTCCCCAACGAGTCGTAGTGGGAGGACCACACAACATGTAGGTAACCAAGGTCTGTAGCCTAATAAACTGCATGGTTTTCCCCAACGAGTCGTAGTGGGAGGACCACACAACATGTAGGTAACCAAGGTCTGTAGCCTAATAAACTGCATGGTTTTCCCCAACATGTAGGTAGTCGTAGTGGGAGGACCACACAACATGTAGGTAACCAAGGTCTGTAGCCTAATAAACTGCATGGTTTTCCCCAACGAGTCGTAGTGGGAGGACCACACAACATGTAGGTAACCAAGGTCTGTAGCCTTAAAAACTGCATGGTTTTCCCCAACGAGTCGTAGTGGGAGGACCACATTACATCTCATCGCGTGACTCCCAAGTTAACTTCGATACGATGGTTGTTATATCAATATCTGTGCATAAAAGGCATTTCCACCAACATTTCTCGCATAATTAATTTTACTCACACACAACAGCAAAAATATCCCACGTTGTCTAGGGTATTTTGTTTTGTCGACATTTTGAAATTTGACCGAACCTTTTCTGTTTTTCCATCAGGCCTGTCATGGATTATTAAAAAAAAAAGAGAGAGAGAGACAGAGACAGAGAGACAGAGACAGAGACAGAGACAGAGAGAGAGAGAGAGAGAGAGAGAGAGAGAGAGAGAGAGAGAGAGAGAGAGAGAGAGAGAGAGAGAGAGAGAGAGACAGAGAGACAGAGAGACAGACAGAGACAGACAGAGACAGAGAGGGAGACAGAGAGACATAGAGAGAGACAGAGAGACAGAGACAGAGAGACAGAGACAGAGAGGGAGACAGAGACAGAGAGACAGAGAGACAGAGAGAGAGAGAGATAAAGAGGGAGAGAGAGAATGAGGGAGAGAGATAAAGAGAGATAAAGAGAGAAAAAGAGGGAAAGAGATAAAGACAAAACAATATGTATCAATGTGCTGTACAGTATATTAAAGCTCATTTCCCTGTGAAATCAGTTGACAGCGTGTTTTGTTCTCTACTTCCTCCCTTCCTGTCAGGGAAGCAGAGGATCAGCTGAGAGACAAGCCTCTGGGATGTTTTCTCATCAGACTCAGTGACAAAGCCATAGGATACATCCTCTCATACAAGTGATTCCTCGTACTGGTTTGGTTACCTAAAACACTTCATAACAAAACATTAAATATCATTTCATTCCTTTAAAAAAATAAATAAAAAAAAATAAATGTGCAGCTTAGCCTACAGTGGGTTGGGGAAGGAATGAACAGAAAGCCTTTTCAGATTGTTCACACACTGTTACACCAAAACAAGGTTTGTAGTCAGTATTGTATCTTCTCATGGCGTCACATCTCGCTTCACTAACCCTGTATTCTTCCTCAGGGGACAAGACCGCTGCCGCCATTTTGTGATCAACCAGGACCAAGCTGGGCTGTTCGCTATCTCCGGGGACGACCAGCCTCACCACAGCCTCACAGAACTGATAGAGCACTACAGAGTCCATCCCATCCAGCCCTTTGGAGAGTCCCTCACCTCTACGTACTGTTGTCAGGTAGGAGAACCAATGACATGACAGAGTCCCTCACCTCTACGTACTGTTGTCAGGTAGGAGAACCAATGACATGACAGAGTCCCTCACCTCTACGTACTGTTGTCAGGTAGGAGAACCAATGACATGACAGAGTCCCTCACCTCTACGTACTGTGGTCAGGTAGGAGAACCAATGACATGACAGAGTCCCTCACCTCTACGTACTGTGGTCAGGTAGGAGAACCAATGACATGACAGAGTCCCTCACCTCTACGTACTGTTGTCAGGTAGGAGAACCAATGACATGACAGAGTCCCTCACCTCTACGTACTGTTGTCAGGTAGGAGAACCAATGACATGACAGAGTCCCTCACCTCTACGTACTGTTGTCAGGTAGGAGAACCAATGACATGACAGAGTCCCTCACCTCTACGTACTGTTGTCAGGTAGGAGAACCAATGACATGACAGAGTCCCTCACCTCTACATACTGTTGTCAGGTAGGAGAACCAATGACATGACAGAGTCCCTCACCTCTACGTACTGTTGTCAGGTAGGAGAACCAATGACATGACAGAGTCCCTCACCTCTACGTACTGTTGTCAGGTAGGAGAACCAATGACATGACAGAGTCCCTCACTTCTACGTACTGTTGTCAGGTAGGAGAACCAATGACATGACAGAGTCCCTCACCTCTACGTACTGTTGTCAGGTAGGAGAACCAATGACATGACAGAGTCCCTCACCTCTACGTACTGTGGTCAGGTAGGAGAACCAATGACATGACAGAGTCCCTCACCTCTACGTACTGTTGTCAGGTAGGAGAACCAATGACATGACAGAGTCCCTCACCTCTATGTACTGTTGTCAGGTAGGAGAACCAATGACATGACAGAGTCCCTCCCCTCTACATACTGTTGTCAGGTAGGAGAACCAATGACATGACAGAGTCCCTCACCTCTACGTACTGTTGTCAGGTAGGAGAACCAATGACATGACAGAGTCCCTCACCTCTACGTACTGTTGTCAGGTAGGAGAACCAATGACATGACAGAGTCCCTCACCTCTACGTACTGTTGTCAGGTAGGAGAACCAATGACATGACAGAGTCCCTCACCTCTATGTACTGTTGTCAGGTAGGAGAACCAATGACATGACAGAGTCCCTCACCTCTACGTACTGTTGTCAGGTAGGAGAACCAATGACATGACAGAGTCCCTCACTTCTACGTACTGTTGTCAGGTAGGAGAACCAATGACATGACAGAGTCCCTCACCTCTACGTACTGTTGTCAGGTAGGAGAACCAATGACATGACAGAGTCCCTCACCTCTACGTACTGTGGTCAGGTAGGAGAACCAATGACATGACAGAGTCCCTCACCTCTACGTACTGTGGTCAGGTAGGAGAACCAATGACATGACAGAGTCCCTCACCTCTACGTACTGTTGTCAGGTAGGAGAACCAATGACATGACAGAGTCCCTCACCTCTACGTACTGTTGTCAGGTAGGAGAACCAATGACATGACAGAGTCCCTCACCTCTACCGTAATGTTGTCAGGTAGGAGAACCAATGACATGACAGAGTCCCTCACCTCTACGTACTGTTGTCAGGTAGGAGAACCAATGACATGACAGAGTCCCTCACCTCTACGTACTGTGGTCAGGTAGGAGAACCAATGACATGACAGAGTCCCTCACCTCTACATACTGTTGTCAGGTAGGAGAACCAATGACAGAGTCCCTCACCTCTACGTACTGTTGTCAGGTAGGAGAACCGATGACATGACAGAGTCAGTCCCTCACAGTTGGGAAAATGTTGGTTAAAATGTAACCTTGCCTGATAGAGGAAGCCTACGGTGCCGCTTGTGTTGCAGTCTATCTGTGGTCTGTGTTGTATCTTCTCATGCCATCCCAGTCTATCTGTGTTGTATCTTCTCATGCCACCCCAGTCTAACTGTGTTCTGTGTTGTATCTTCTCATGCCATCCCAGTCTATCTGTGTTGTATCTTCTCATGCCATCCCAGTCTATCTGTGTTGTATCTTCTCATGTCATCCCAGTCTATCTGTGTTGTATCTTCTCATGCCATCCCAGTCTATCTGTGTTGTGTCTTCTCATGCCATCCCAGTCTATCTGTGTTGTATCTTCTCATGCCATCCCAGTCTATCTGTGTTGTATCTTCTCATGCCATCCCAGTCTATCTGTGTTGTATCTTCTCATGCCATCCCAGTCTATCTGTGTTGTATCTTCTCATGCCATCCCAGTCTATCTGTGTTGTATCTTCTCATGCCATCCCAGTCTATCTGTGTTGTATCTTCTCATGCCATCCCAGTCTATCTGTGTTGTATCTTCTCATGCCACCCCAGTCTAACTGTGTTCTGTGTTGTATCTTCTCATGCCATCGCAGTCTATCTGTGTTGTATCTTCTCATGCCATCCCAGTCTATCTGTGTTGTATCTTCTCATGCCATCCCAGTCTATCTGTGTTGTATCTTCTCATGCCATCCCAGTCTATCTGTGTTGTATCTTCTCATGCCATCCCAGTCTATCTGTGTTGTATCTTCTCATGCCATCCCAGTCTATCTGTGTTGTATCTTCTCATGCCATCCCAGTCTATCTGTGTTGTATCTTCTCATGCCATCCCAGTCTATCTGTGTTGTATCTTCTCATGCCATCCCAGTCTATCTGTGTTGTATCTTCTCATGCCATCCCAGTCTATCTGTGCTGTATCTTCTCATGCCATCCCAGTCTCTCTGTGTTGTATCTTCTCATGCCATCCCAGTCTCTCTGTGTTCTGTGTTTTAGTCAAGCTCAGGAGAGCTGTATGATGTGGTGCAGTTCGAGACCAAAGAGAAGAAGAAGACCGGTGGGGTCAGTGTCCGAGCCCTGAGAAGTTACTGGGACCAGCAGAACGAACAGAAGAATGACCAACACCAACAGAATGACCATCAAAAGGACCATCCCAATGACCCACGGAATGACCCACGGAATGACCCACGGAATGACCCACGGAATGAGCAGCACCAATGGAATGACCCACGGAATGACCCACGGAATGACCCACGGAATGAGCAGCACCAATGGAATGACCCACGGAATGACCCACGGAATGACCCACGGAATGACCTGCCGCCAACTAGGCAGCCCCCTGCAGTGCCACCCGTGCTACCGCCCAAAACCAACAACAGGAAGTTGACATCAACAGTATCCATTGGCAGGAAGTCCCTCCCACAGGTACAGTAGGCTAGCCGCCACGGTGGCTGGAGTCAGGTTATAAGCGGTGACGTGATGACATGGTGTTACCCGACAGGGTCATGACCTGTGGTGCAGGACACATTTCCAGTGGTATTAGTTAGTCTTCTGGTGATCTTTAACCTCAGCACATTTCATACAGAAATATTCTATGACTAAAATCCCAATGTATTTCCTGTGTCCTGTCTTTAGCAAGCAGTACCTCCGGTCCCAAGGCGAGGCCCACCTCTGACCCAATCTCGGAGTGGAACCTTGTCTGACAGGAGCCCGGCACAAACCCAATACGCTGAGATACATCATGACCAAACCAAGACCACATCTCACGGTCAAACCCAATACGCTGAGATACACCATGACCAAACCAAGACCACATCTCACAGTCAAACCCAATACGCTGAGATACATGCTAACCACAACAAGACCACATCTCACGGTCAAACCCAATACGCTGAAATACATCATGACCAAACCAAGACCACATCTCACGGTCAAACCCAATACGCTGAAATACATCATGACCAAACCAAGACCACATCTCACGGTCAAACCCAATACGCAGAAATACACACGAACCAGAACAAAGTGGAGAGACTGGCCAGTACTGGGAGTCTGAACCAGAGGAGGAGCACCGGTCCCTGGTCCTTCAATAACACCTCCACAGCAGCAGGAGGAGTCATGTACTCTGAGCTGACCCTGCCAGATGGACGGAGCCGCTCTCTACCCCGCCTGGACGACGCCCCGGAGGGGGAGGAGGAGGAGGGGTACTCCAACAGGATAACCATCCCCTGCCTCCCCAACACCTCTCACTCCCCCAATCCCCCCAAGAGGTTCACCTGCCACGCCTACTCTCTTCAGGACCCCAGGGAAAGCTCCCGGACACAGATCCACGGTGGACCACAAAGCCTGGATCAGCTGAGCACCAACCCACTGTACCAGGCCTCTGTCGGGCTTGGTGAGGGCCGGGACGCCCCCTGGAAGGGACCACAGAAGCAGAGAGAAGGGGACCGTGGCAGAAGCCCCCAGGACCAGACTAGCCAACAGGAGGAGAGTATGTATGCAGAGGTTCCAGAGGGGCCATCTCCTCCCCGTCGTCTGATTACTGACAACACCTATGAGCAGATCCCAGGGGACGGTGGCCTAAAGGGAACACAAAGCACCGCCACAGACCAGGAGGGAAACACCTATGAGATGCTGGAGAACCTGAAGTCCAAGGAGTCTACTTGGGGCAAGAAGGTAAAAGAACTAGTGAAATAGTCCTTGAGTATCTAGATACACAAAATGATCATCACGATGTTATGCAAAATGAAAAAAATTCTTACATACAGTGCCCTGCGAAAGTATTTGGCCCCCTTGAACTTTGCGACCTTCTGCCACATTTCAGGCTTCAAACATAAAGATATAAAACTGTATTTTTTTGTGAGGAATCAACAACAAGTGGGACACATTCATGAAGTGGAACGACATATATTGGATATTTCAAACTTTTTTAACAAATCAAAAACTGAAAAATTGGGCGTGCAAAATTATTCAGCCCCCTTAAGTTAATACTTTGTAGCGCCACCTTTTGCTGCGATTACAGCTGTAAGTCGCTTGGGGTATGTCTCTATCAGTTTTGCATATTGAGAGACTGGAATTTTTTCCCATTCCTCCTTGCAAAACAGCTCGAGCTCAGTGAGGTTGGATGGAGAGCATTTGTGAACAGCAGTTTTCAGTTCTTTCCACAGATTCTCGATTGGATTCAGGTCTGGACTTTGACTTGGCCATTCTAACACCTGGATATGTTTATTTTTGAACCATTCCATTGTAGATTTTGCTTTATGTTTTGGATCATTGTCTTGTTGGAAGACAAATCTCCGTCCCAGTCTCAGGTCTTTTGCAGACTCCATCAGGTTTTCTTCCAGAATGGTCCTGTATTTGGCTCCATCCATCTTCCCATCAATTCTAACCATCTTCCCTGTCCCTGCTGAAGAAAAGCAGGCCCAAACCATGATGCTGCCACCACCATGTTTGACAGTGGGTATGGCGTGTTCAGGGTGATGAGCTGTGTTGCTTTTACGCCAAACATAACGTTTGGCATTGTTGCCAAAAAGTTCAATTTTGGTTTCATCTGACCAGAGCACCTTCTTCCACATGTTTGGTGTGTCTCCCAGGTGGCTTGTGGCAAACTTTAAACAACACTTTTTATGGATATCTTTAAGAAATGGCTTTCTTCTTGCCACTCTTCCATAAAGGCCAGATTTATGCAATATACGACTGATTGTTGTCCTATGGACAGAGTCTCCCACCTCAGCTGTAGATCTCTGCAGTTCATCCAGAGTGATCATGGGCCTCTTGGCTGCATCTCTGATCAGTCTTCTCCTTGTATGAGCTGAAAGTTTAGAGGGACGGCCAGGTCTTGGTAGATTTGCAGTGGTCTGATACTCCTTCCATTTCAATATTATCGCTTGCACAGTGCTCCTTGGGATGTTTAAAGCTTGGGAAATCTTTTTGTATCCAAATCCGGCTTTAAACTTCTTCACAACAGTATCTCGGACCTGCCTGGTGTGTTCCTTGTTCTTCATGATGCTCTCTGCGCTTTTAACGGACCTCTGAGACTATCACAGCGCAGGTGCATTTATATGGAGACTTGATTACACACAGGTGGATTGTATTTATCATCATTAGTCATTTAGGTCAACATTGGATCATTCAGAGATCCTCACTGAACTTCTGGAGAGAGTTTGCTGCACTGAAAGTAAAGGGGCTGAATAATTTTGCACGCCCAATTTTTCAGTTTTTAATTTGTTAAGAAAGTTTGAAATATCCAATAAATGTCGTTCCACTTCATGATTGTGTCCCACTTGTTGTTGATCCTTCACAAAAAATACAGTTTTATATATTTATGTTTGAAGCCTGAAATGTGGCAAAAGGTCGCAAAGTTCAAGGGGGCCGAATACTTTCGCAAGGCACTGTAAATACATACAGTCCAGGTAACTGGCAAAATAAAGGAAACACTTGAGTGTAACTGTGAACGACAACATACTGTATGTGTTCCTACCAACATCTGACTGCACTCACTGCAGACATCCAGGTAACTGGTAAAATAAAGGAAACACTCGAGTAAATGAGGCATTCAACATATATGAAAAGCAGCAGGTGCTTCTACACAGGTGTGGTTCCTGAGTTAATTAGCAATTAACATCCCATCATGCTTAGGGTGATGTATAAAAATGCCCAGTTGTCCATTATTTTGGTTACCGTGGATAGAAGAAGAGATCTCAGTGACTTTCGGATCTCAGTGACTCTCAAATGGAGCATGAGGGGTTTAAAGGTGTGTGTGTGTGTGTGTGTGTGTGTGTGTGTGTGTGTGTGTGTGTGTGTGTGTGTGTGTGTGTGTGTGTGTGTGTGTCTCAGTCACCAGATCTCAACCCAATTGAACACTTATGGGAGTTTCTGGAGTGGTGACTGAGACCAGTGTTTTCCACCACCATCAACAAAACACCAAATGATGGAATTTATGTAGAGAATATTAAAAATAAAGATAAACCCTTGAATGAGTAGGTGTGTCCAACCTTTTGACTGGTACTGTATATACCCACACTGTATAATGATCAATATATATTCTATTGATTCTGTTGCTATGCAGAATATCACATGGAGAAAATTATTCCCTGAATACAAGAAGAAATAGCAGCACCCTGCAGATTCAGCAACAAACCAATCAGCACCCTGCAGATTCAGCAACAAACCAATCAGCACCCTGCAGATTCAGCAAGCAACCAATCAGCACCCTGAGGATTCAGCAACAAACCAATCAGCACCCTGCAGATTCAGCAACAAACCAATCAGCACCCTGCAGATTCAGCAACAAACCAATCAGCACCCTGCAGATTCAGCAAGCAACCAATCAGCACCCTGCAGATTCAGCAGGAAGACAATTCTTTGGTCAATGTTATTGTATTTAGGAAATGTGCAGACTTGTGTTATCTCTGTGTTAAATGTGTTTTATTAGCAAATATAAATTAAATGCATTTTCCCTTATCTCCACATTGATTGTACTTGGAAATTGAAACTCAAGCTGTCTTGAGCAGAGAGAGAGAGAGAGAGAAACTAGTGAAGCTGTACACTGAGTGTACAAAACATTATTGAGTTGCACCCCCTTTTCACCCACAGAACAGCCTCAATTCATCGGGGCGTGGACTCTACAAGGTGTTGAAAGCCTTCCACAGGGACTCTACAAGGTGTCGAAAGCCTTCCACAGGGTCTCTACAAGGTGTCGAAAGCCTTCCACAGGGTCTCTACAAGGTGTCGAAAGCCTTCCACAGGGTCTCTACAAGGTGTTGAAAGCCTTCCACAGGGACTCTACAAGGTGTTGAAAGCCTTCCACAGGGACTCTACAAGGTGTTGAAAGCCTTCCACAGGGACTCTACAAGGTGTTGAAAGCCTTCCACAGGGACTCTACAAGGTGTCGAAAGCCTTCCACAGGGTCTCTACAAGGTGTCGAAAGCCTTCCACAGGGTCTCTACAAGGTGTCGAAAGCCTTCCACAGGGTCTCTACAAGGTGTTGAAAGCCTTCCACAGGGACTCTACAAGGTGTTGAAAGCCTTCCACAGGGACTCTACAAGGTGTTGAAAGCCTTCCACAGGGACTCTACAAGGTGTTGAAAGCTTTCCACAGGGACTCTACAAGGTGTTGAAAGCCTTCCACAGGGTCTCTACAAGGTGTTGAAAGCCTTCCACAGGGTCTCTACAAGGTGTTGAAAGCCTTCCACAGGGACTCTACAAGGTGTTGAAAGCCTTCCACAGGGACTCTACAAGGTGTTGAAAGCCTTCCACAGGGTCTCTACAAGGTGTTGAAAGCCTTCCACAGGGTCTCTACAAGGTGTTGAAAGCCTTCCACAGGGACTCTACAAGGTGTTGAAAGCCTTCCACAGGGACTCTACAAGGTGTTGAAAGCCTTCCACAGGGACTCTACAAGGTGTTGAAAGCCTTCCACAGGGACTCTACAAGGTGTTGAAAGCCTTCCACAGGGTCTCTACAAGGTGTTGAAAGCCTTCCACAGGGTCTCTACAAGGTGTTGAAAGCCTTCCACAGGGTCTCTACAAGGTGTTGAAAGCCTTCCACAGGGACTCTACAAGGTGTTGAAAGCCTTCCACAGGGACTCTACAAGGTGTTGAAAGCCTTCCACAGGGTCTCTACAAGGTGTTGAAAGCCTTCCACAGGGTCTCTACAAGGTGTTGAAAGCCTTCCACAGGGTCTCTACAAGGTGTTGAAAGCCTTCCACAGGGACTCTACAAGGTGTTGAAAGCCTTCCACAGGGTCTCTACAAGGTGTTGAAAGCCTTCCACAGGGTCTCTACAAGGTGTTGAAAGCCTTCCACAGGGTCTCTACAAGGTGTTGAAAGCCTTCCACAGGGACTCTACAAGGTGTTGAAAGCCTTCCACAGGGACTCTACAAGGTGTTGAAAGCCTTCCACAGGGTCTCTACAAGGTGTTGAAAGCCTTCCACAGGGTCTCTACAAGGTGTTGAAAGCCTTCCACAGGGACTCTACAAGGTGTTGAAAGCCTTCCACAGGGTCTCTACAAGGTGTTGAAAGCCTTCCACAGGGACTCTACAAGGTGTTGAAAGCCTTCCACAGGGTCTCTACAAGGTGTTGAAAATCTTCCACAGGGACTCTACAAGGTGTTGAAAGCCTTCCACAGGGACTCTACAAGGTGTTGAAAGCCTTCCACAGGGACTCTACAAGGTGTTGAAAGCCTTCCACAGGACTCTACACGGTGTTGAAAGCCTTCCACAGGGACTCTACAAGGTGTTGAAAGCCTTCCACAGGGTCTCTACAAGGTGTTGAAAGCCTTCCACAGGGTCTCTACAAGGTGTTGAAAGCCTTCCACAGGGACTCTACAAGGTGTTGAAAGCCTTCCACAGGGTCTCTACAAGGTGTTGAAAGCCTTCCACAGGGACTCTACAAGGTGTTGAAAGCCTTCTACAGGGACTCTACAAGGTGTTGAAAGCCTTCCACAGGGTCTCTACAAGGTGTTGAAAGCCTTCCACAGGGACTCTACAAGGTGTTGAAAGCCTTCCACAGGGTCTCTACAAGGTGTTGAAAGCCTTCCACAGGGACTCTACAAGGTGTTGAAAGCCTTCCACAGGGACTCTACAAGGTGTTGAAAGCCTTCCACAGGGACTCTACAAGGTGTTGAAAGCCTTCCACAGGGTCTCTACAAGGTGTTGAAAGCCTTCCACAGGGACTCTACAAGGTGTTGAAAGCCTTCCACAGGGACTCTACAAGGTGTTGAAAGCCTTCTACAGGGACTCTACAAGGTGTTGAAAGCCTTCCACAGGGACTCTACAATGTGTTGAAAGCCTTCCACAGGGTCTCTACAAGGTGTTGAAAGCCTTCCACAGGGTCTCTACAAGGTGTTGAAAGCCTTCCACAGGGTCTCTACAAGGTGTTGAAAGCCTTCCACAGGGACTCTACAAGGTGTTGAAAGCCTTCCACAGGGACTCTACAAGGTGTTGAAAGCCTTCCACAGCGACTCTACAAGGTGTTGAAAGCCTTCCACAGGGTCTCTACAAGGTGTTGAAAGCCTTCCACAGGGACTCTACAAGGTGTTGAAAGCCTTCCACAGGGACTCTACAAGGTGTTGAAAGCCTTCCACAGGGACTCTACAAGGTGTTGAAAGCCTTCCACAGGGACTCTACACGGTGTTGAAAGCCTTCCACAGGGACTCTACAAGGTGTTGAAAGCCTTCCACAGGGTCTCTACAAGGTGTTGAAAGCCTTCCACAGGGTCTCTACAAGGTGTTGAAAGCCTTCCACAGGGACTCTACAAGGTGTTGAAAGCCTTCCACAGGGTCTCTACAAGGTGTTGAAAGCCTTCCACAGGGACTCTACAAGGTGTTGAAAGCCTTCTACAGGGACTCTACAAGGTGTTGAAAGCCTTCCACAGGGACTCTACAAGGTGTTGAAAGCCTTCCACAGCGACTCTACAAGGTGTTGAAAGCCTTCCACAGGGTCTCTACAAGGTGTTGAAAGCCTTCCACAGGGACTCTACAAGGTGTTGAAAGCCTTCCACAGGGATTCTGGCCCATGTTGACTCCAATACTTCCCCACAGTTGTGTCAAGTTGGCTGGACGTCCTTTGGATGGTGGACCGTTCTTGATACACACAGGAAACTGTTCAGCATGAAAATTCCAGCAGTGTTGCAGTTCTTGACACACTCAAACTGGTGCACCTGGCGCCTACTACCACACCCCGTTCAAAGGCATTAAATATTTTGTCTTGTCCATTCACCTTCTGAATGTCACACATACACAATCCAGGTCTCAATTATGTCAAGGCTTAAAAATTCTTCTTCAACATGACTCCTCCCCTTCACCTACGACTGACTGAAGTGGATTTAACATGACTCCTCCCCTTCACCTACGACTGACTGAAGTGGATTTAACATGACTCCTCCCCTTCACCTACGACTGACTGAAGTGGATTTAACATGACTCCTCCCCTTCACCTAAGACTGACTGAAGTGGATTGAACATGACTCCTCCCCTTCACCTACGACTGACTGAAGTGGATTTAACATGACTCCTCCCCTTCACCTAAGACTGACTGAAGTGGATTTAACATGACTCCTCCCCTTCACCTAAGACTGACTGAAGTGGATTGAACATGACTCCTCCCCTTCACCTAAGACTGACTGAAGTGGATTTAACATGACTCCTCCCCTTCACCTAAGACTGACTGAAGTGGATTGAACATGACTCCTCCCCTTCACCTAAGACTGACTGAAGTGGATTTAACATGACTCCTCCCCTTCACCTAAGACTGACTGAAGTGGATTTAACATGAGACATCAAAAAGGGATCGTATCTTTCACCTGAATTCACCTGGTCAGTCTATGTCACAGTAGTATGTATGGAGGGTCTATGGAGGATCTATGGAGGGTCTATGGAGGGTCTATGGAGGGTCTATGGAAGGTCTATGGAGGGTCTAAGGAGGGTCTATGGAAGGTCTATGGATGGTTGATGTATTCTGATAGAGGACATTACAGTAGTGTCTATGGATGGTCTATGGAGGGTCTATGGAAGGTCTATGGAGGGTCTATGGAGGGTCTATGGAGGGTCTATGGATGGTCTATGGAGGGTCTATGGAGGGTCTATGGAGGGTCTATGGATGGTCTATGGAAGGTCTATGGAGGGTCTATGGAAGGTCTATGGAGGGTCTATGGATGGTTGATGTATTCTGATAGAGGACATTACAGTAGTGTCTATGGATGGTCTATGGAGGGTCTATGGAAGGTCTATGGAGGGTCTATGGAGGGTCTTTGGAGGGTCTATGGATGGTCTATGGAGGGTCTATGGAAGGTCTATGGAGGGTCTATGGAAGGTCTATGGAAGGTCTATGGAGGGTCTATGGATGGTCTATGGAAGGTCTATGGAGGGTCTATGGAAGGTCTATGGAGGGTCTATGGATGGTCTATGGAGGGTCTATGGAGGGTCTATGGAAGGTCTATGGAGGGTCTATGGAAGGTCTATGGATGGTTGATGTATTCTGATAGAGGACATTACAGTAGTGTCTATGGATGGTCTATGGAGGGTCTATGGAAGGTCTATGGAGGGCCTATGGAGGGTCTATGGAGGGTCTATGGATGGTCTATGGAGGGTCTATGGAGGGTCTATGGAGGGTCTATGGATGGTCTATGGAAGGTCTATGGAGGGTCTATGGAGGGTCTATGGAAGGTCTATGGAGAGTCTAAGGAGGGTCTATGGAAGGTCTATGGAGGGTCTATGGATGGTTGATGTATTCTGATAGAGGACATTACAGTAGTGTCTATGGATGGTCTATGGAGGGTCTATGGAAGGTCTATGGAGGGTCTATGGAGGGTCTATGGAGGGTCTATGGATGGTCTATGGATGGTCTATGGAGGGTCTTTGGAAGGTCTATGGAGGGTCTATGGATGGTCTATGGAAGGTCTATGGAGGGTCTATGGAGGGTCTATGGTCTATGGAAGGTCTATGGAGGGTCTATGGAAGGTCTAAGGAGGGTCTATGGAGGGTCTATGGAGGGTCTATGGAGGGTCTATGGAAGGTCTATGGAGGGTCTATGGAGGGTCTATGGATGGTTGATGTATTCTGATAGAGGACATTACAGTAGTGTCTATGGAGGGTCTATGGAGGGTCTATGGAAGGTCTATGGAGGTCTATGGATGGTCTATGGAGGGTCTATGGAGGGTCTATGGAAGGTCTATGGAGGGTCTATGGAAGGTCTATGGAGGGTCTATGGAGGGTCTATGGAAGGTCTATGGAGGGTCTATGGAGGGTCTATGGATGGTTGATGTATTCTGATAGAGGACATTACAGTAGTGTCTATGGATGGTCTACGGAGGGTCTATGGAAGGTCTATGGAGGGTCTATGGATGGCCTATGGAGGGTCTATGGAGGGTTTAGGGAGGGATACCTGTACATTAAAGGCACAAAAACCTCAGTGAGAGAGTTCAGATGTTAGACTATACTGTATAATACTACTTCCTGTTTATGGAACCCCTCTGTACTGTATAGTACTACTTCCTGTTTATGGAACCCCTCTGTACTGTATAATACTACTTCCTGTTTATGGAACCCCTCTGTACTGTATAATACTACTTCCTGTTTATGGAACCCCTCTGTACTGTATAATACTACTTCCTGTTTATGGAACCTCTCTGTACTGTATAATACTACTTCCTGTTTATGGAACCCCTCTGTACTGTATAATACTACTTCCTGTTTATGGAACCCCTCTGTACTGTATAATACTACTTCCTGTTTATGGAACCCCTCTGTACTGTATAATACTACTTCCTGTTTATGGAACCTCTGTACTGTATAATACTACTTCCTGTTTATGGAACCCCTCTGTATCATTTTATCCATTGGAATAGTTACACCACTTGAATTCTGATTAAAGTACCATACTCATAACGGCCATCGCAACATGACATTATTCCCAGATGTTTTGACGTTGTCATTTGGTTATGAAGATAATGTCACAACAAGCCAGCTAATACATTATGTACTGATGATGTTCTATGCCAGATTTCACCCCACTGTTATTTGGTTAATCAGAAAACCAGACTTCACCCCACTGTTATTTGGCTAATCAGAAAACCAGACTTCAGCTCCTGCCAGATGCTGTCCGGCGCTGGGCCGTTAGGTCAGGTGTAATTGTGAGTTAACGGTTGTAGACATGGTTAAGTGGACTAGAGCTAATAGTGCTGGCTGGTCGCAGAGCTAAATGTCAAGCAGAAATGACTGGACTTTATCTCGGCTCCACACCAACTGTTTAATGTGTTCCCATCCCAGCACTTAGAGCAGGTCGGGGAGAATGACTTCCTGCTGAACGGGGCGCCCTAATGGCTCCTATTCCCTATATAGTGCACTACTTCATATCAGAGCCCTATGGCACCCTATTCCCTGTGTATGTATAGTGCACTACTTTTGAACAGGACACATTGGGGTATGTCTTGTGAATAAAGTAGTGCACTATATAATAGGGAATAGGGTGTCATAGGGTTCTGAAATAAAATAGTGCACTATATAGGGAATAGGGTGCCATAGGGCTCTGATATAAAATAGTGCACTATATAGGGAATAGGGTGCCATAGGGCTCTGATATAAAATAGTGCACTATATAGGGAATAGGGTGCCATAGGGCTCTGATATAAAATAGTGCACTATATAGGGAATAGGGTGCCATAGGGCTCTGATGTAAAATAGTGCACTACGTAGGGACTAGGGTGCCGTTTGGGAATTAACCGAGGTCTGGATCTGGACATCTGGATAACAGAGATCATAGTTTCACGAAGGTACTGATTCCATCTCTCTCTCTGTCTCTGTCTCTCTCTGTCTCTGTCTCTCTCTCTCTCTCTCTCTCTCTCTCTCAGGAAGTGGTACCTGTATTATGGTGTAGTGATGTAACAGGACCAGGAAGTGGTACCTGTATTATGTTGTAGTGATGTAACAGGACCAGGAAGTGGTACCTGTATTATGTTGTAGTGATGTAACAGGACCAGGAAGTGGTACCTGTATTATGTTGTAGTGATGTAACAGGACCAGGAAGTGGTACCTGTATTATGTTGTAGTGACGTAACAGAACCAGGAAGTGGTACCTGTATTATGTTGTAGTGATGTAACAGGACCAGGAAGTGGTACCTGTATTATGTTGTAGTGATGTAACAGGACCAGGAAGTGGTACCTGTATTATGTTGTAGTGATGTAACAGGACCAGGAAGTGGTACCTGTATTATGGTGTAGTGATGTAACAGGACCAGGAAGTAGTACCTGTATTATGTTGTAGTGATGTAACAGGACCAGGAAGTGGCACCTGTATTATGTTGTAGTGATAAAGGAAGTGGTACCTGTATTATGTTGTAGTGATGTAACAGGACCAGGAAGTGGTACCTGTATTATGGTGTAGTGATGTAACAGAACCAGGAAGTGGTACCTGTATTATGGTGTAGTGATGTAACAGGACCAGGAAGTGGTACCTGTATTATGTTGTAGTGATGTAACAGGACCAGGAAGTGGTACCTGTATTATGTTGTAGTGAGTAAAGGACCAGGAAGTGGTACCTGTATTATGTTGTAGTGATGTAACAGGACCAGGAAGTGGTACCTGTATTATGTTGTAGTGATGTAACAGAACCAGGAAGTGGTATCTGTATTATGTTGTAGTGATAAAGGAAGTGGTACCTGTATTATGTTGTAGTGATGTAACAGGACCAGGAAGTGGTACATGTATTATGTTGTGAGTAACAGGAAGGAAGTGGTACCTGTATTATGTTGTAGTGATGTAACAGGACCAGGAAGTGGTACCTGTATTATGTTAGTGACGGTGTAAGGTAACAGGACCAGGAAGTGGTACCTGTATTATGTTGTAGTGATGTAACAGGACCAGGAAGTGGTACCTGTATTATGTTGT
>NW_027015637.1:147379-174879 GCF_036934945.1 Oncorhynchus masou masou
CACATGTGACTAACATTTGATTTTACATTGATAATGTATTTATTCATATTCATGTGTTGTAGTCTATGTTTATGTGAGTCAGTCTCAAGACTGAAATCGGTCGTTCCGCCTGAACAGGCAGTTAACCCACTGTTCCGAGGTCAGCTATTGAAAATAAGAATTTGTTCTTAACTAACTTGCCTAGTAAAATAAAGGATTTTTTATTTTTTTAAACTTACCCACAAATTCAGGAGTCCCAAAATGTTTTTAAACTCTGCTCCCGCCGATTTTGTGAGCGAGTCCGAAATCGATTGTTTGATCCTTGGCAATGGCACGTTCTTGTCCAACAGCAGGATGTTTTCAGGCTGAAAAACAGAAAGAGAGTGAAGGGATTTGCTGAGAGAGCATTTCTGATCATTAGTGTGAGTTTACTGGGTCTGTTCCAGTCCTGTCTCCTTAGGAGAAAGATCAGAAAAATAAACCCCACAACTCCAACGCCAGATAAACCCCACACAACCCAACGCCAGATAAACCCTGTCAACCCAACGCAGATAAACCTAACGCTATATAAACCCTGTCAACCCAACGCCAGATAAACCTTGTCAAACCCAACGTCAGATAAACCCGTTAACCCAACGCCAGATAAACCCTGTCAACCCAACGCCAGATAAACCCTGTCAACCCAACGCCAGATAAACCCCCCGCCAACCCAACGCCAGATAAACCCTGTCAACCCAACGCCAGATAAACCCTGTCAACCCAACGCCAGATAAACCCCACAACCCAACGCCAGATAAACCCCGTCAACCCAACGCTCAGATAAACCCTGTCAACCCAACGCCAGATAAACCTTTGTCAACCCAACGCCAGATAAACCCCGACAACCCAACGCCAGATAAACCCTGTCAACCCAACGCCAGATAATCCCCGTCAACCCAACGCCAGATAAACTTCGTCAACCCAACGTCAGATAAACCCGTCAACCCAACGCCAGATAATCCCCACAACCCAACGCCAGATAAACCCTGTCAACCCCAACGCCAGATAAACCCTGTCAACCCAACGCCAGATAAATCCCTGTCAACCTAACGCCAGATAAACCTGTCAACCCAACGCCAGATAAACCCCCTTAACCCAACGCCAGATAAACCTTGTCAACCCAACATCAGATAAACCTGTAACCCAACGCCAGATAAACCGGTCAACCCAACGCCAGATAAACCCAACGTCAGATAAACCCTGTCAACCCAAAGTCAGATAAACCCTGTCAACCCAACGTCAGATAAACCCTATCAACCCCAACGTCAGATAAACCCTGTCAACCCAACGTCAGATAAACCCAACGCCAGATAAACCTGTCAACCCAACATCAGATAAACCCAACGCTGACAGATAAACCCCGGCCAACCCAACGCCAGATAAACCCTGTCAACCCAACGCCAGATAAACCCTGTCAAACCCAACGCCAGGTAAACCCTGTCAACCCAACGTCAGGTAAACCCTGTCAACCCAACGCCAGATAAACCCGTCAACCCAACGCCAGATAAACCCTGTCAACCCAACGCCAGATAACCCCGTCAACCCAACGCCAGATAAACCCTGTCAACCCAACGCCAGATAAACCCTGTCAACCCAACGCCAGATAAACCCCGCACAACCCAACGCCAGATAAACTCCTAGTCAACCCCAACGCCAGATAAACCCGTCAACCCAACGCCAGATAAACTCCTGTCAACCCAACGCCAGATAAACCCAACGCCAGATAAACCCTGTCAACCCAAAGTCAGATAAACCCTGTCAACCCAACGCCAGATAAACCCTATCAACCCCAACGCCAGATAAACCTCGGCACAACCCAACGCCAGATAAACCCACCAGATAAATCCTGTCAACCCAACATCAGATAAACCCAACGCCAGATAACCCGCCAACCCAACGCCAGATAAACCCTGTCAACCCAACGCCAGGTAAACCCTGTCAACCTAACGCCAGGTAAACTCCTGTCAACCCAACGTCAGGTGAACCGTCAACCCAACGCCAGATAAACCCTGCCGTCAACCCAACGCTGATAAACTTTGTCAACCCAACGCCAGATAAACCCCGTCAACCCAACGTCAGATAAACCCTGTCTACCCAACGCCAGATAAACCCTGTCAACCCAACGACAGATAATCCCCGTTAACCCAACGTCAGATAAACCCCGTCAACCCAACATCAGATAAACCCTGTCAACCCAACGTCAGATAAACCTTGTCAACCCAACGTCAGATAAACCCAACGTCAGATAAACCCCACAACCCAACATCAGATAAACCCCGTCAACCCAACGCCAGATAAACCAACGCCAGATAAACCCGTCAACCCCAACGCCAGATAAACCCTGTCAACCCCAACGCCATATAAACCTCCTGTCAACCCAACGCCAGATAAACCTCGTCAACCCAACGCCAGATAAACCCAACGCCAGATAAACCCGTCAACCCAACGCCAGATAAACCCTGTCAACCCAACGCCAGATAAACCCCTGTCAACCCAACGCCAGATAAACCTAACGCCAGATAAACCATGTCAACCCAACGCCAGATAAACCCAACGCCAGATAAACCATGTCAACCCAACGCCAGATAAACCCCGCCAACCCAACGCCAGATAAACCCCGCCAACCCAACGTCAGATAAACCCCGTCAAGCCAACGCCAGATAAACCCTTGTCAACCCAACGCCAGATAAACCCCCGCCAACCCAACGCCAGATAAACCCCGCCAACCCAACGCCAGATAAACCCCACAACCCAACGCCAGATAAACTTCGCCAACCCAACGCCAGATAAACCCCACAACCCAACGCCAGATAAACCTCCGTCTAACCCAACGCCAGATAAACCCTGTCAACCCAACGCCAGATAAACCCTGTCAACCCAACGCCAGATAAACCCTGTCAACCCCAACGCCAGATAACCCTGTCAACCCAACGCCAGATAAACCCCGTCAACCTAACGCCAGATAAACCCCGTCAACCCAACGCCAGATAAACCCTGGCCAACCCAACGCCAGATAAACCCCGTCAACCCCAACATCAGATAAACCCTGTCAACCCAACGCCAGATAAACCCTGTCAACCCAACGCCAGATAAACCCAACGCCGATAAACCCTGTCAACCCAAAGTCAGATAAACTCGTCAACCCAACGCCAGATAAACCCTATCAACCCAACGCCAGATAAACCCTGCCAACCCAACGCCAGATAAACCTAAAACGTCAGATAAACCTGTCAACCTAACATCAGATAAACCCAACGCCAGATAAACCCCCACAACCCAACGCCAGATAAACCCTGTCAACTCAACGCCAGGGTAAACTCCTGTCAACCCAACGCCAGTAAACCCTGTGAACCCAACGCCAGATAAACCCCGTCAACCCAACGCCAGATAAACCTGTCAACCCAACGCCAGATAAACCTCGTCAACCCAACGCCAGATAAACCCTGTCAACCCAACGCCAGATAAACCCTTCAACCCAACGTCAGATAAACCCTGTCAACCCAACGTCAGATAAACCCTGTCAACCCCAACGTCAGATAAACCCTGTCAACCCAACGTCAGATAAACCCTGTCAACCCAACGTCAGATAAACCCAACGTCAGATAAACCCTGTCAACCCAACGTCAGATAAACCCTGTCAACCCAACGTCAGATAAACCCTATCAACCCAACGTCAGATAAACCGTCAACCCAACGTCAGATAAACCCAACGTCAGATAAATCCTGTCAACCCAACATCAGATAAACCCAACGTCAGATAAACCCGTCAACCCAACGCCAGATAAACCCCGTCAACCCAACGTCAGATAAACCCTGTCAACCCAACGTCAGATAAACCCTGTCAACCCAACGTCAGATAAACCCGTCAACCCAACGTCAGATAAACCCTGTCAACCCAACGTCAGATAAACCCTGTCAACCCAACGTCAGATAAACCCTGTCAACCCAACGTCAGATAAACCCTGTCAACCCAACGTCAGATAAACCCTGTCAACCCAACGACAGATAATCCCCGTCAACCCAACGTCAGATAAACCCCGTCAACCCAACATCAGATAAACCCCGTCAACCCAACGTCAGATAAACCTTGTCAACCCAACGTCAGATAAACCCAACGTCAGATAAACCCCGTCAACCCAACATCAGATAAACCCTGTCAACCCAACGTCAGATAAACCCAACGTCAGATAAACCCTGTCAACCCCAACGTCAGATAAACCCTGTCAACCCCAACGTCAGATAAACCCTGTCAACCCAACGTCAGATAAACCCTGTCAACCCAACGTCAGATAAACCTAACGCCAGATAAACAACCCAACGTCAGATAAACCCTGTCAACCCAACGCCAGATAAACCCGTCAACCCAACGCCAGATAAACCCAACGCCAGATAAACCATGTCAACCCAACGTCAGATAAACCATGTCAACCCAACGTCAGATAAACCCCGTCAACCCAACGTCAGATAAACCCCGTCAACCCAACGTCAGATAAACCCTGTCAAGCCAACGTCAGATAAACCCTGTCAACCCAACGCCAGATAAACCCTGTCAAACCCAACGCCAGATAAACCTTAACGCCAGATAAACCATGTCAACCCAACGCCAGATAAACCTAACGCCAGATAAACCATGTCAACCCAACGCCAGATAAACCCCGGCCAACCCAACGCCAGATAAACCATGTCAACCCAACGCCAGATAAACTCCCCACAACTCAACGCCAGATAAACCCCGTCAACCCAACGTCAGATAAACCCGTCAACCCAACGCCAGATAAACCCAACGCCAGATAAACCATGTCAACCCAACGTCAGATAAACCCAACGTCAGATAAACCAGTCAACCCAACGTCAGATAAACCCCCGCCAACCCAACGCCAGATAAACCCACAACCCAACGCCAGATAAACCCGTCAAGCCAACGCCAGATAAACCCGTCAAACCAACGCCAGATAAACCCCGCCAACCCAACGCCAGATAAACCCCGGCCAACCCAACGCCGATAAACCCTCACAACCCAACGTCAGATAAACCCCGTCAACCCAACGCCAGATAAACCCTGTCAACCCAACGCCAGATAAACCCTGTCAACCCAACGCCAGATAAACCCTGTCAACCCCAACGCCAGATAAACCCTGTCAACCCAACGCCAGATAAACCCCGTCAACCCAACGCCAGATAAACCCCGTCAACCCAACGCCAGATAAACCCCACAACCCAACGCCAGATAAACCCTGTCAACCCCAACATCAGATAAACCCTGTCAACCTCAACGTCAGATAAACCCTGTCAACCCAACGCCAGATAAACTAACGCCAGATAAACCCTGTCAACCCAAAGTCAGATAAACCCCTGTCAACCCAACGCCAGATAAACCCTATCAACCCCAACGTCAGATAAACCCCGTCAACCCAACGTCAGATAAACCCAACGTCAGATAAATCCTGTCAACCCAACATCAGATAAACCCAACGTCAGATAAACCCCGTCAACCCAACGTCAGATAAACCCTGTCAACCCAACGTCAGATAAACCCTGTCAACCCAACGTCAGGTAAACCCTGTCAACCCAACGTCAGGTAAACCCTGTCAACCCAACGTCAGATAAACCCTGTCAACCCAACGTCAGATAAACCCTGTCAACCCAACGTCAGATAAACCCTGTCAACCCAACGTCAGATAAACCCTGTCAACCCAACGTCAGATAAACCCCGTCAACCCAACGTCAGATAAACCCTGTCAACCCCAACGTCAGATAAACCCTGTCAACCCCAACGTCAGATAAACCCTGTCAACCCAACGTCAGATAAACCCTGTCAACCCAACGTCAGATAAACCCAACGTCAGATAAACCCTGTCAACCCAAAGTCAGATAAACCCTGTCAACCCAACGTCAGATAAACCCTATCAACCCCAACGTCAGATAAACCCCGTCAACCCAACGTCAGATAAACCCAACGTCAGATAAATCCTGTCAACCCAACATCAGATAAACCCAACGTCAGATAAACTCCGTCAACCCAACGTCAGATAAACCCTGTCAACCCAACGTCAGATAAACCCTGTCAACCCAACGTCAGGTAAACCCTGTCAACCCAACGTCAGGTAAACCCTGTCAACCCAACGTCAGATAAACCCCGTCAACCCAACGTCAGATAAACCCTGTCAACCCAACGTCAGATAAACCCTGTCAACCCAACGTCAGATAAACCCTGTCAACCCAACGTCAGATAAACCCTGTCAACCCAACGACAGATAATCCCCGTCAACCCAACGTCAGATAAACCCGTCAACCCAACATCAGATAAACCCTGTCAACCCAACGTCAGATAAACCTTGTCAACCCAACGTCAGATAAACCCAACGTCAGATAAACCCCGTCAACCCAACATCAGATAAACCCTGTCAACCCAACGTCAGATAAACCCAACGTCAGATAAACCCTGTCAACCCCAACGTCAGATAAACCCTGTCAACCCCAACGTCAGATAAACCCTGTCAACCCAACGTCAGATAAACCCTGTCAACCCAACGTCAGATAAACCCAACGTCAGATAAACCCAACGTCAGATAAACCCCGTCAACCCAACGTCAGATAAACCCTGTCAACCCAACGTCAGATAAACCCTGTCAACCCAACGTCAGATAAACCCAACGTCAGATAAACCATGTCAACCCAACGTCAGATAAACCCAACGTCAGATAAACCATGTCAACCCAACGTCAGATAAACCATGTCAACCCAACGTCAGATAAACCCCGTCAACCCAACGTCAGATAAACCCTGTCAAGCCAACGTCAGATAAACCCCGTCAACCCAACGCCAGATAAACCCCGGCCAACCCAACGTCAGATAAACCCTGTCAACCCAACGTCAGATAAACCCTGTCAACCCAACGTCAGATAAACCCCGTCAACCCAACGTCAGATAAACCCCGTCAACCCAACGTCAGATAAACCCCGTCAACCCAACGTCAGATAAACCCTGTCAACCCAACGTCAGATAAACCCCGTCAACCCAACGTCAGATAAACCCCGTCAACCCAACGTGGATGAAAGAAGTGCACTGTCAGAGGGCTTAAGTGTTGAAAGAGTCGTCCAGCCTTATTAAATGGATGTCCTGTCCTATTCTGCAGGGCTTCTCCTCTCCTCCTGTTTCCTGCTTCTGGGTGACACCTTTGAAACAAACCCAAAAGGTCAAACGTTGCCCTCCGACCTTCTATCACCGTGACCGTACTGTGTTCCTGACTTTGGCATTGCCAGCCGGCTGTGGTGTAAAGGAGCCTTCCTATGGACCCCTGGACTTCATATTTACCTCAGTCTGCACAGCCTGCATCCCAAATGTCACCCGTCTGCTCTTCCTCTCCTCTCTCTCGTCTCTCCCTCCTCCTCTGTCTCTTTCGTCTCTCCTCTCCTCTCTCTCGTCTCTCCCTCCTCCTCTGTCTCTCATTCTCCTCTCTCTCGTCTCTCATTCTCCCCTCTCTCGTCTCTCCCTCTCCTCTCTCTCGTCTCTCCCTCCTCCTCTGTCTCTCATTCTCCTCTCTCTCGTCTCTCATTCTCCTCTCTCTCTCGTCTCTCCTCTCCTCCTCTCTCTCCCTCTCTCTCCCTCATCTCTCCCTCTCTCTCGCTCGCCTCCCTCTCCTTTCTTTTGTCTCTCCCTCCCCTCTCTCTGCCTCCCTCCCCTCTCTCCCCTCTCCCTCCCCCTCTCTCTCGTCTCTCCCTCTCCTCTCATTTGTCTCTCCCTCTCCTCTCTCTCTCTCTCCCTCTCCTCTCTCTCATCTCTCCCTCATCTCTCCCTCCCCTCTCTTTTGTCTCTCCCTCCCTCTCTCTCATCTCTCCCTCTCCTCTCTTCTGTCTCTCCCTCCTCTCTCTCGTCTCTCCCTCCCCTCTCTCTCATCTCTCCCTCTCCTCTCTTTTGTCTCTCCCTTCCCTCTCTTTTGTCTCTCCCTTCCCTCCTCTTCTGTCTCTCCCTCTCCTCTCTCTCTCTCTCCCTCCCTCTCTCTCTGCCTCTCCCTCTCCTCTCTTGTCTCTCCCTCTCCTCTCTCTCATCTCTCCCTCTCCTCTCTCTCGTCTCTCCCTCCCTCTCTCTCATCTCTCCCTCTCCTCTCTTCTGTCTCTCCTCTTCCCTCTCTTTTGTCTCTCCCTTCCCTCTTTGTCTCTCCCTTCCCTCTCTTTTGTCTCTCCTTCCTCCTTTGTCTCTCCCCTCTCTCTCATCTCTCCCTCTCCTCTCTTCTGTCTCTCCCTCCCTCTTTTGTCTCTCCCTCCCCTGTCTCTTTCATCTCCCCTTCCCTCCCCTCTCTTTTGTCTCTCCCTTCCCTCTTTTGTCTCTCCCTCCCTCTCTTTTGTCTCTCCCTCCCCTGTCTTCATCTCTACTTCCCCTTGTCTCTTTTGTCTCCCCTCCTCGCTCCCTCTCTCCTGTCTCCTCCTCCCATCTCTTTCGTCTCCTCCTCCCTCTCCCATCTCTTTCGTCTCCTCCTCCCTCTCCTATCTCTTTCGTCTCCTCCTCCCTCTCCCCATCTCCTTCGTCTTCTCCTCCCTCTCCTCTGTCTCTTTCGTCTCCTCCTCCCTCTCCCATCTCTGTCGTCTCCTCCCTCCCTCTCCCCCGTCTCCTTTTCCTCTCCTCCTCTCCCCCTCTCCTTCGCCTCCTCCTCCCTCTCCCCCATCTCCATCGTCTTCTCTCCTCCTCTCCCCATCTCCTTCGTCTCTCCTCCCTCTCCCCTGTCTCTTTTGTCTCCTCCTCCCTCTCCCATCTCTTTCGTCTCCCCCTCTCCCATCTCTTTCGTCTCCTCCTCCCTCTCCTGTCTCTTTTGTCTCCTCCTCCCTCTCCCCTGTCTCTTTCGTCTCCTCCTCCCTCTCCCCCATCTCCTTCGTCTTCTCCTCCCTCTCCTCTGTCTCTTTCGTCTCCCCCCCTCTCCCATCTCTTTCGTCTCCTCCTCTCTCTCCTGTCTCTTTTGTCTCCTCCTCCCTCTCTCCTGTCTCTTTTGTCTCCTCCTCCCTCTCCTCCCTCTCCTGTCTGTTTCGTCTCCCCCTCCCTCTCCTGTCTGTTGTCTCCCCCTCCCTCTCCTGTCTCTTTCGTCTCCCCCTCCCTCTCCCATCTCTTTCGTCTCCTCCTCCCTTTCCTGTCTCTTTCGTCTCCCCCTCCCTCTCCCATCTCTTTCGTCTCCTCCTCCCTCTCCTGTCTCCTTCGTCCTCCTCCCTCTCCCTGTCTCCCGTCTCCTCCTCCCTTTCTCCCCCTCCCCCAGTCTTTCCTGTGGTGAGACCACTGCAAGCCTCTCTGTCAACGCCGGGAAGGACTGCACCCTTATTGAACCCTTTTCCCATACCTGACACAGCACTGTCTCTCTCCCTCTCCTTCTCTGTCCATCTCTCTATCTGAGGTAAAGTGCTGCGAGCTGCACCCCCCAAGTGTGTCTCTTATTAATGGGATTTAAAGCTCTCAGCAGTACAGATTTCAGCCATCCAAGCTCATGACAAGACCATAATGCATTATACAGTACCTGCTGTCTAAAGTGTTACCAATTTGACTATACTTCTCGAAACAGTTGTATATTTCAGCTTCACTTTGTACAGCAGTCTATACAGTCTTTCTATATATCTATCATCTTTGTACAGCAGTCTACACATCTTTCTATATATCTATCATCTTTGTACAGCAGTCTACACATCTTTCTATATATCTATTATCTTTGTATAGCAGTCTAAACATATTTCAACATATCTTTCATCTTGGTACAGCAGTCTACACATCTTTCTATATAAACTCCGCAAAAAAAGAAACGGCCCTTTTTCAGGACCCTGTCTGTCAAAGATAATTCGCAAAAATCCAAATAACTTCACATATCTTCATTGTAAAGGTTTTAAACACTGTTTCCCATGCTTGTTCAATGAACCATAAACAATGAATGAGCATGCACCTGTAGAAAGGTCATTAATTAAGACACTTACAGACGGTAGGCAATTAAGGTCACAGTTATGACAACTTAGGACACTAAAGAGGCCTTTCTACTGACTCTGAAAACAAAAACAAAAGAAAGATGCCCAGGGTCCCTGCTCATCTGCGTGAATGTGCCTTAGGCATGCTGCAAGGAGGCATGAGGACTGCAGATGTGGCCAGGGAAATAAATTGCAATGTCCATACTGTGAGACGTCTGTCATGGTCGAGGGCAGTGTGTCACAGCATCATCGGATTGAGCTTGTTGTCATTGCAGGCAATCTCAATGCTGTGCGTTACAGGGAAGACATCCTCATGTGGTACACTTCCTACAGGCTCATCCTGACATAACCCTCCAGCATGACAATGCCACCAGCCATACCTCTCATTCTGTGTGTGATTTCCTGCAAGACAGGAATGTCAGTGTTCTGCCATGGCCAGTGAAGAGCCCGGATCTCAATCCCATTGAGCACATCTGGGACCTGTTGGATCGGAGGGTGAGGGCTAGGGCCATTCCCCCCCCCCCCAGAAATGTCCAGGAACTTGCAGGTGCCTTGGTGGAAGAGTGGGGTAACATCTCACAGAAAGAACTGGCAAATCTGGTGCAGTCCATGAGAAGGAGATGCACTGCAGTACTTAATGCAGCTGGTGGCCACACCAGATACTCGCTGTTACTTTTGATTTTGACCCCCCCTTTGTTCAGGGACACGTTATTCTATTTCTGTTAGTCACATGTCTGTGAAACTTGTTCAGTTTATGTCTCAGTTGTTGAATCTTGTTATGTTCATACAAATATTTACACATGTTAAGTTTGCTGAAAATAAACACAGTTGACAGTGAGAGGACGTTTCTTTTTTGCTGAGTTTATCTATCATCTTTGTACAGCAGTCTATATATCTCTCTATATATCGATCATCTTTGTACAGCAGTCTAAACATCTTTCGAAATATCTATCATCTTTGTACAGCAGTCTATAGATCTTTCTATATATCTATCATCTTTGTACAGCAGTCTATAGATCTTTCTATATATCTATCATCTTTGTACAGCAGTCTATAGATCTTTCTATGTATCTATCATCTTTGTACAGCAGTCTAAACATCTTTCTATATATCTACCATCTTTGTACAACAGTCTAAACATCTTTCTATATATCTACCATCTTTGTACAACAGTCTAAACATCTTTCTATATATCTACCATCTTTGTACAACAGTCTAAACATCTTTCTATATATCTACCATCTTTGTACAACAGTCTAAACATCTTTAGAAATATCGATCATCTTTGTACAGCAGTCTATAGATCTTTTTATATGTCTCTGATCTGTGCAGGCCGTGGCAATAGAGCTTTCTATTCTGCAACTTCCTTTTATTATAGCCCTGTTCTACACAACTTCCTCCTATTATAGTCCTGTAGTTATCGTTCATTAGAGAGGAAGACCACGGTGTTGTGAGGATGGTACCATGGTAGTTATCGTTCATTAGAGAGGAGGACCAGTTTAGGATGGTACCATGGTAGTTATTGTTCATTAGAGAGGAGGACCAGTGTGTTGTGAGGATGGTACCATGGTAGTTATCGTTCATTAGAGAGGAAGACCACGGTGTTGTGAGGATGGCACCATGGTAGTTATTGTTCATTAGAGAGGAGGACCAGTTGTGAGGATGGTACCATGGTAGTTATCGTTCATTAGAGAGGAGGACCAGTGTGTTGTGAGGATGGTACCATGGTAGTTATCGTTCATTAGAGAGGGAGGACCAGTTGAGGATGGTACCATGGTAGTTATCGTTCATTAGAGGAGGACCAGTGTGTTGTGAGGATGGTACCATGGTAGTTATCGTTCATTAGAGAGGGAGGACCACGGTGTTGTGAGGATGGTACCATGGTAGTTATCGTTCATTAGAGAGGAGGACCAGTGTGTTGTGAGGATGGTACCATGGTAGTTATCGTTCATTAGAGAGGAGGACCAGTGTGTTGTGAGGATGGTACCATGGTAGTTATTGTTCATTAGAGGGAGGACCAGTGTGTTGTGAGGATGGTACCATAGTAGTTATCGTTCATTAGAGAGGAGGACCAGTGTGTTGTGAGGATGGTACCATGGTAGTTATTGTTCATTAGATAGGAGGACCAGTGTGTTGTGAGGATGGTACCATGGTAGTTATCGTTCATTAGAGAGGAGGACCAGTGTGTTGTGAGGATGGTACCATGGTAGTTATCGTTCATTAGAGAGGAGGACCAGTGTGTTGTGAGGATGGTACCATGGTAGTTATCGTTCATTAGAGAGGAGGACCACGGTGTTGTGAGGATGGTACCATGGTAGTTATCGTTCATTAGAGAGGAGGACCACGGTGTTGTGAGGATGGTACCATGGTAGTTATCATTCATTAGAGAGGAGGACCAGTGTGTTGTGAGGATGGTACCATGGTAGTTATCATTCATTAGAGAGGAGGACCAGTGTGTTGTGAGGATGGCACCATGGTAGTTATCGTTCATTAGAGAGGAGGACCAGTGTGTTGTGAGGATGGTACCATGGTAGTTATCGTTCATTAGAGAGGAGGACCACGGTGTTGTGAGGATGGTACCATGGTAGTTATCGTTCATTAGAGAGGAGGACCAGTGTGTTGTGAGGATGGTACCATGGTAGTTATCGTTCATTAGAGAGGAGGACCAGTGTGTTGTGAGGATGGTACCATGGTAGTTATTGTTCATTAGAGAGGAGGACCAGTGTGTTGTGAGGATGGCACCATGGTAGTTATCGTTCATTAGAGAGGAGGACCAGTGTGTTGTGAGGATGGTACCATGGTAGTTATCGTTCATTAGAGAGGAGGACCAGTGTGTTGTGAGGATGGTACCATGGTAGTTATTGTTCATTAGAGAGGAGGACCAGTGTGTTGTGAGGATGGTACCATGGTAGTTATCATTCATTAGAGAGGAGGACCACAGTGTTGTGAGGATGGTACCATGGTAGTTATCGTTCATTAGAGAGGAGGACCAGTGTGTTGTGAGGATGGTACCATGGTAGTTATTGTTCATTAGAGAGGAGGACCAGTGTGTTGTGAGGATGGTACCATGGTAGTTATTGTTCATTAGAGAGGAGGACCAGTGTGTTAGTTGACCTGAATGACTGGCATCCATGGCTAAGTTACCTAACAGGGCTGTTCATTAGAGAGGAGGACCAAATCTTGTCTTCGCTAAAATGGCTTCCCTCAGTTGCAGCTGCTCTTCTGAATGACTGGCATCACTAGACACACTCAGGTACTGAAGACAGTGAGTGTGTGTGTGTGTGTGTGTCCCAGGTGTGTGTGTGTTGTGTGATGTGTGTGACAGTGTGTGTGTGCTATCTTCCTAAGTGTGTGTGTGTGTGATGTGTGCGTGCAGTGCTGTGTGTGTGTGTTTGTGTGTGTGCCAGACTGTGCTCCCAGGCTAAGACTGTGTGTGTGCGTGTAAAACCAGACTGTACAGTACCTTGAGGTCAAAGTGTGCTATCTTCCTAGAGTGTAACCAGACTGGACTCCCCTCCAGAATCTGTTTGATAAACTGACTGCCTCCTCTTCACTCAGAGACTCCTTCTGGGCCAGAAGTAAAACAGCTCTCCCCTAAGACACCCTGCAGCAGACACACACACACACACACACACACGCACACCAGGCTAAGCATCTGTCCATCAGGTGAAAGATAAAACCAGACTGGCTCCCAGGCTAAGACAGTGTTAGTTAGATAAAACCAGACTGGCTCCCAGGCTAAGACAGTGTTAGTTAGATAAAACCAGACTGGCTCCCAGGCTAAGACAGTGTTAGTTAGATAAAACCAGACTGGCTCCCAGGCTAAGACAGTGTTAGTTAGATAAAACCAGACTGACTCCCAGGCTAAGACAGTGTTAGTTAGATAAAACCAGACAGGCTCCCAGGCTAAGACAGTGTTAGTTAGATAAAACCAGACTGACTCCCAGGCTAAGACAGTGTTAGTTAGATAAAACCAGACTGGCTCCCAGGCTAAGACAGTGTTAGTTAGATAAAACCAGACTGGCTCCCAGGCTAAGACTGTGTTTGTTAGATAAAACCAGACTGGCTCCCAGGCTAAGACAGTGTTAGTTAGATAAAACCAGACTGACTCCCAGGCTAAGACAGTGTTAGTTAGATAAAACCAGACTGGCTCCCAGGCTAAGACAGTGTTAGTTAGATAAAACCAGACTGGCTCCCAGGCTAAGACTGGGATTTCTTAAAATCAGGGGGAATTTCCTCTGACCTCGTTCTGATTTGTCAGGACCATAAACAGTCTAAAATCGTCTAGGGGCCCGTACCCACAAAGCCTCTCAGAGTAGGAAGGGCTGATCTAGGATCTGTCCATATTGTCTGATTCATTATGGATCTAAAGGGCTAAACTGATAAAATCAGCCTCTTTTTCTACTCTGAGAGGCTTTTGTGGATACGGGAGCAGAAGTGTAAACTACAACGCAGGATCAACGAGGTAACCAGCTATCTTGTGATAAAACAACCAGAAATAACCACCACAATGTTCTGGTTTATTTAGAATGCTAATCATAGAGATGTGTTTCTGCTTGTTTGTCAACTACATCATTCACATTTCAAGCTTATCCCCCCCCCCCCCAAAACAAAACCTAATGGGCAAGTTCAAATCCCCGGCGGCAATAAGAATATTCCGGAAAGTTCTCGATGGACGAACTCCTTAATCCTGGTTTGTAGTCTCAAGACTGAAATCGGTCTTTCTGCCCCTGAACAGGCACTGTTCCTCTGGTAAAATAAAGGTAAAATTTTTTTTTTAAATCCTGGGTAGTGTGACTCACAGCTCCAGGACGAGCACCACGTCAGTAAGGTTCTCGTAGACATCGTGGAAGGTGACTATGTTGGCGTGTTGTGTCTGCTGTAGGATGTTGACCTCTCTCTCTATCTCCTCCCTCCTGACCCCCCGTCGGCTGGATCTGCTCTGACGTTTCTTGATGAACTTAGCGGCGAACTCCAGACCTGTGCTCTTCTCCCAGCAACGCTTCACGATGGCAAACTGACCGCTGGAACACGGGAACGAGAGAAGGACACAAAAATGATGGAGAAAAAATATTCAGCAACACAATGTATGTTTGCTTGAAAATGAATGATTATGATGTTAACACCTACAACATGTGGTCTCTACAGAATCAGATCAGATGAAGGCCAGATGGGATGCTATGTTTAACACCTACAACATGTGGTCTCTACAGAATCAGATCAGACGATGGCCAGATGGGATGCTATGTTTAAAACCTACAACATGTGGTCTCTACAGAATCAGATCAGACAATGGCCAGATGGGATGCTATGAACGTTTAACACCTACAACATGTGGTCTCTACAGAATCAGATCAGACGATGGCCAGATAAGATGCTATGTTTAAAACCTACAACATGTGGTCTCTACAGAATCAGATCAGACTATGGTCAGATGGGATGCTATGTTTAAAACCTACAACATGTGGTCTCTACAGAATCAGATCAGACAATGGCCAGATAGGATGCTATGTTTAACACCTACAACATGTGGTCTCTACAGAATCAGATCAGACGATGGTCAGATGGGATGCTATGTTTAAAACCTACAACATGTGGTCTCTACAGAATCAGATCAGACAATGGCCAGATAGGACGGTACGTTAACACCTACAACATGTGGTCTCTACAGAATCAGATCAGACGAAGGCCAGATGGGATGCTATGTTTAAAACCTACAACATGTGGTCTCTACAGAATCAGATCAGATGAAGGCCAGATGGGATGCTATGTTTAACACCTACAACATGTGGTCTCTACAGAATCAGATCAGACAATGGCCAGATAGGATGCTATGTTTAACACCTACAACATGTGGTCTCTACAGAATCAGATCAGACGATGGCCAGATGGGATGCTATGTTTAAAACCTACAACATGTGGTCTCTACAGAATCAGATCAGACGAAGGCCAGATTGGACTGTATGTTATTTCCGTATCAGAAGATATTGTCAAGAGGATTTTCATGTATTATTACAATATTACATATCTAATGTCTGTTGCGGTGAAAACACTGTCTCTTTAAATACCGTAAATAACCACGGTGCAGTCAGAAGGTGAAGGGTTACCTCATTTTGTCCTACAGAATGTTCAGACATTTCTTCCTGCTCGGCTACCGATCTATTCATAGTGTCGAGGCCAACGCAGTGAGCTGAGCCTGACAACTCTGGGGTTTTTACATCATACACTTTCACAGACAACTAAACACATCGAAAGACCGTTCGCTGTTGTACACACCTGTGTTCACTATGGTAGCCTATGGTAGCCTATGGTGGTATGGTAGCCTATGGTAGCCTATGGTAGCCTATGGTAGCCTATGGTAGCCATATGGTAGCCTATGGTAGCCTATGGTAGCCTATGGTAGCCTATGGTAGCATATGGTAGCCTATGGTAGCCTATGGTAGCCTATGGTAGCTTATGGTAGCCTATGGTAGCATATGGTAGCCTATGGTAGCATATGGTAGCATATGGTAGCCTATGGTAGCATATGGTAGCCTATGGTAGCATATGGTAGCCTATGGTAGCTTATGGTAGCCTATGGTAGCATATGGTAGCCTATGGTAGCCTATGGTAGCATATGGTAGCCTATGGTAGCCTATGGTAGCCTATGGGAAATAATTTGCTGCACTTGATTTAGTACTATGTCCCCTGTACAATGCAATGCATGGTAGCCAGCATAGAACAGCACAGTCCTCTGAGCTAAATGGTAGCGCTCCTCAAATTACATCCAATACTTGGATGTACTGACCCAGCTCTGGGCTTTTATCCTCACATACAACAGAGCAAAGAAAGGACACCAAGAGGACTCACATAATTAAGTCAACGGCCGTTCAGCGGCTGTGTACCATAGTTGCACCTTCACTCTTAGAACAAAGGGTTCCAAAAAGGGTTCTTTGGCTATTCCCAAAGGAGAACCCTGTTTGGTTCCAGGTACATCCATTTTTGGTTCCAGGCAGAACTATTTTGGGTTCTAGATATCACCTTTTTCTTTAAATGTGTTCCCATGGAGTGCACTGCTTATGTCTAGTAGGGGACAGGGGCCCCGTGGGGACAGGGTGAACCCTTTTAGGGACAGGGGGGACAGGGGTCCGAAGGGGACAGGGTGGCCCGTGGGGACAGGGGGGACAGGGGGTCCGTGGGGGACAGGGTGGTCCGTGGGGGACAGGGGGGACAGGGGGTCCGAAGGGGACAGGGGGGCCCGTGGGGACAGGGGGGACAGGGGGTCCGTAGGGGACAGGGGGGACAGGGGTCCTAGGGGACAGGGGGGCCCGTAGGGGACAGGGGGGTCCGTAGGGGACAGGGGGGACAGGGGTCCGTAGGGGACAGGGGGCCCGTAGGGGACAGGGGGGGGGGACAGGGGGTCCGTAGGGGACAGGGGGTCCGTGGGGGACAGGGGACGTGGGGGGGTCCGTAGGGGACAGGTGGGGGACCCGTAGGGGACAGGGGGGACAGGGGGACAGGGGACAGGGGGCCCGTAGGGGACAGGGGGCCAGTAGGGGACAGGGGGGACAGGGGGCCCGTAGGGGACAGGGGGTCCGTAGGGGACAGGGGGTCCGGGGGACAGGGGGTCCGTAGGGGACCCATAGGGGACAGGGGGTCCGTAGGGGACAGGGGGGACAGGGGGTCCGTGGGGACAGGGGGCCCGTAGGGGACAGGGGGCCCGTAGGGGACAGGGGCCCGTATAGGGGACAGGGGGTCCGTAGGGGACAGGGGGACAGGGGTCCGTAGGGGACAGGGGGCCCGTAGGGGACAGGGGGTCCGTAGGGGACAGGGGGGACAGGGGGTCCGTGGGGGACAGGGGGCCCGTAGGGGACAGGTGGGACAGGGGGCCCGTAGGGGACAGGGGGTCCGTAGGGGCCAGGGGGCCAGGGGGACAGGGGGCCCGTAGGGGACAGGGGGCCAGTAGGGGACAGGGGGGACAGGGGGGCCGTAGGGGACCGGGGGCCAGTAGGGGACAGGGGGCCCGTAGGGGACAGGGGGGACAGGGGGTCCGTAGGGGACAGGGTGGCCCGGGGGACAGGGGGTCCGAAGGGGACAGGGGGCCCAGTAGGGGACAGGGGGGACAGGGGGCCCGTAGGGGACAGGGGGGACAGGGGGCCCGTAGGGGACAGGGGGCCCGTAGGGGACAGGGGGACAGGGGGTCCGTAGGGGACAGGGGGGACAGGGGGCCCGTAGGGGGACAGGGGGCCAGTAGGGGACAGGGGGGTCAGTAGGGGACAGGGGGTCCGTAGGGGACAGGGGGTCCGTGGGGGACCCGTAGGGGACAGGGGGCCCGTAGGGGACAGGGGGCCAGTAGGGGACAGGGGGCCCGTAGGGGACAGGGGGGACAGGGGGCCAGTAGGGGACAGGGGGGACAGGGGGCCAGTAGGGGACAGGGGGCCAGTAGGGGACAGGGGGCCAGTAGGGGACAGGTGGGACAGGGGGCCCGTAGGGGACAGGGCGTCCGTAGGGGACAGGGGGCCATAGGGGACAGGGGGGCCAGTAGGGGACAGGGGGGACAGGGGGCCCGTAGGGGACAGGGGGTCAGTAGGGGACAGGGGGTCCGTAGGGGACAGGGGGTCCGTAGGGGACATGGGGGACAGGGGGCCCGTAGGGGACAGGGGGCCAGTAGGGGACAGGGGGCCCGTAGGGGACAGGGGGACAGGGGGCCAGTAGGGGACAGGGGGGACAGGGGGCCAGTAGGGGACAGGGGGCCAGTAGGGGACAGGGGGGACAGGCGGCCCGTAGGGGTACAGACAGTGACTCCATGTGTTTTTCCTCTACTGTCAGACAGTGACTCCATGTGTTTTTCCTCTACTGTCAGACAGTGAGGTAAAGTGATACTCCTCCTGCATAGTGTAGCTGTGTGATTAAACACAGACACACATCTCTAAAGATAGAAGGAAGCCATCTTTAAACTGGAGCGTGAGGAGTGACTGTCAACAGAACAACCCCATTCACTGTCATGTCAACAGAACAACCCCATTCACTGATATCTCAACCCCATTCACTGTCATGTCAACAGAACAACCCCATTCACTGTCATGACAACAGAACAACCCCATTCACTGTCATGACAACCCCATTCACTGTCATGTCAACAGAACAACCCCATTCACTGTCATGTCAACAGAACAACCCCATTCACTGTCATGTCAACAGAACAACCCCATTCACTGTCATGTCAACAGAACAACCCCATTCACTGTCATGACAACAGAACAACCCCATTCACTGTCATGACAACAGAACAACCCCATTCACTGTCATGACAACCCCATTCACTGTCATGTCAACAGAACAACCCCATTCACTGTCATGTCAACAGAACAACACTCTCACTAGTCTACCTGCCGCCCCTCCACTCTAACCAGTAGTCTACCTGCCGCCCCTCCACTCTAACCACTAGTCTACCTGCCGCCCCTCCACTCTAACCACTAGTCTACCTGCTGCCCCTCCACTCTAACCACTAGTCTACCTGCCGCCCCTCCACTCTAACCACTAGTCTACCTGCCGCCCCTCCACTCTAACCACTAGTCTACCTGCCGCCCCTCCACTCTAACCACTAATCTACCTGCCGCCCCTCCACTCTAACCACTAGTCTACCTGCCACCCCTCCACTCTAACCACTAGTCTACCTGCCGCCCCTCCACTCTAACCACTAGTCTACCTGCTGCCCCCTCCACTCTAACCACTAGTCTACCTGCCGCCCCTCCACTCTAACCACTAGTCTACCTGCCGCCCCTACACTCTAACCACTAGTCTACCTGCCGCCCCTCCACTCTAACCACTAGTCTACCTGCCGCCCCTCCACTCTAACCACTAGTCTACCTGCCGCCCCTCCACTCTAACCACTAGTCTACCTGCCGCCCCTCCACTCTAACCACTAGTCTACCTGCCACTAGTCCCTGCCCCTCCACTCTAACCACTAGTCTACCTGCCGCCCCTCCACTCTAACCACTAATCTACCTGCCGCCCCTCCACTCTAACCACTAGTCTACCTGCCGCCCCTCCACTCTAACCACTAGTCTACCTGCCGCCCCTCCACTCTAACCACTAGTCTACCTGCCGCCCCTCCACTCTAACCACTAGTCTACCTGCCGCCCCTCCACTCTAACCACTAGTCTACCTGCCGCCCCTCCACTCTAACCACTAGTCTACCTGCCTCCCCTCCACTCTAACCACTAGTCTACCTGCCGCCCCTCCACTCTAACCACTAGTCTACCTGCCGCCCCTCCACTCTAACCACTAGTCTACCTGCCACCACTCCACTCTAACCACTAGTCTACCTGCCGCCCCCTCCACTCTAACCACTAGTCTACCTGCCGCCCCTCCACTCTAACCACTAGTCTACCTGCCGCCCCTCCACTCTAACCACTAGTCTACCTGCCGCCCCTCCACTCTAACCACTAGTCTACCTTCCGCCCCTCCACTCTAACCACTAGTCTACCTTCCGCCCCTCTAACCACTAGTCTACCTTCCGCCCCTCCACTCTAACCACTAGTCTACCTTCCGCCCCTCCACTCTAACCACTAGTCTACCTTCCGCCCCTATCGTAATACTGTACCTTCCTAATTCTTCTCCGATATCGTAGAAATCCTCCACTGTCTGCTGCTTGAACAGGGCCATGCCTGCAGTCATAGACGGGGACGATGCCGTGGTTATGATGTGTAATAGATGGGTTCTCTGTTCCGTCCATTATAGAAGTAAACCCTGTGTAAAAGAAGATAATGACATCTGATATTTCAGCAGGTGAAGTGTCGTGTTTGCGTGGGAGTTGTACAATAACAAACACGGCGACGTGCAACAACATGGCCAACATCACAGAATCAGAGAAACATTTAGCCTACATACAAAAAAAACGTGTCTTCATTTTAAAATCATTACGATATATGAATTATGAGAAGAACGTTATAATTAAGCAATAAGGGGGTGTGGTATATGGCTAACGGCTGTTAGGTTCGACCAACGCAATAAGAGGTGCCTTGTCGCTATTATAAACTGGTTACCAACATAATTAGAGCAGTAAAAATAAACGTTTTATCATACCCGTGGTATACGGTCATGGCAGTCAGCCAATCAGCATTCAGGGCTGGAACCACCCAGTTTATAACTAGTGTTATTCCATACTATTACTCCTGGTCTGTTGGTCAACTCTTATCAGCAACTTATTGTAGAGACATTTGATTTGACTTTCTGCATCACCAAATATCAAGGGAATTGTGCGACGCAACACCTTAAATGACGCATACAGATTACCATTACAATAAAATATAGAGATATAGAAATATAGAGACATTTTAAAAAGATCTTACCATGTTGAAATGACCGTCAAAAGCGTGTCCACAAACCTCTTCGTTCACTCTCGTTTCTTTTCAAAGTTTACCGATCACCGTGTCGACGGCATTTCCCTACTGACCACGCGCGCTCTCAGGTTCACACTAAATGTCACTTGTTACCACGCGATAGAGCTACCTTCCCTGAGTCTATTTTCAAAGTTACAAATACACGTCTCTGTGTGTGTGTGTGTGTGTGTGTGTGTGTGTTCTCTTCCACTGCTTACAACATACAACGACAGGACAAAACATTAAGAACACCTACTCTTTCCATGACATAGACTAACCAGGTGATTACAGGTGAAAGATATGATCACTTATTGATGTCACTTGTTAAATCCACTTCAAATCAGTGTAGATGAAGGGGAGGAGTCATGTTAAAGAAGGATTTTTAAGCCTTGAGACAAATTAAGACATGGATTGTGTCTGTGTGCCATTCAGAGGGTGAATGGGAAAGACAAAATATTGAAGTGCCTTTGAACGGTGTACGATAGTAGGTGTCAGGAACACTGGTTTGTGTCAAGAACAGCAACGATGCTGGGTTTTTCACTCTCAACAGTTTCCCTGTGTGTATCAAGAACGGTCCACCACCCAAAGGACGTCCAGCCAACTTGACACAACTGTGGGAAGTATTGGAGTCAACATGGGCCAGCATCCCTGTGGAACGCTTTCAACACTTTGTAGAGTCCCTGACGCGATGAATTGAGGTTGTTCTGGGCACAAAAGGGGGGTGAAAAATGTGACACTGTGTATGTAGTATGGTATTCTATAGCAAGGAGTATTGAAAAGCCCTGCCATGATGTGTAGTGCAGTAACTATACCACAAGAGGGCACAATAGCACTAGAACATGAACACAGACATCTTCACCTTGTTATCATACTGCATCAGGTATCGGCTTCTAATGGACGGAACTGAGATCCAGAAGGTCATAGTGCTGATATTACAGGATATTCCACAGTGTGACATCACAGCAGCAAGATTTGCGACCTTTTGCAACCAGAAAAGGTCAACCAGTGAACCACAAACACCATTGTAAATACAACCCATATTTATGTTGATTTATTTTCCCTTGTGTACTTTAAACTATTTGCACATCGTTACAACACTGTATAAAGACATAATATCACATTTGAAATGTCTTTATTCTTTTGGAACTTTGTGGGTATAATGTTTACTGTTAATTTGTATTATTTATTTCATTTTAGTTTATTATCTACCTCACTTGCTTTGGCAATGTTAACATATGTTTCCCATGCCAATAAAGCCCTTAAATTGAAATTGAAATTGAATTGACAGATGGGTTCAGGTAGTGGATCAGGAGAGGACCGATGGGTCCAGGTAGTGGATCAGGAGAGGACCGATGGGTTCAGGTAGTGGATCGGGAGAGGACCGATGGGTTCAGGTAGTGGATCAGGAGAGGACCGATGGGTTCAGGTAGTGGATCAGGAGAGGACAGATGGGTTCAGGTAGTGGATCAGGAGAGGACCGATGGGTTCAGGTAGTGGATCGGGATGGGTTCAGGTAGTGGATCAGGAGAGGACCGATGGGTTCAGGTAGTGGATCAGGAGAGGACCGATGGGTTCAGGTAGTGGATCAGGAGAGGACCGATGGGTTCAGATGTAGTGGATCAGGAGAGGACAGAGGACCAATGGGTTCAGGTAGTGGATGAGGAGAGGACCGATGGGTTCAGAGTGGATCCGATGGGTTCAGGTAGTGGATGGAGGACCAATGGGATCAGTACTGTGGTGGATGAGGAACCGATGGGTTCAGGTAGTGAATCAACCAATGGATCAGATTCTGTACTCTAGGTGATGAGAATTAACCAATGGGATCAGATTCTGTACTCTAGGTGATGAGAATCAACCAATGGGATCAGATTCTGTACTCTGGGTGAGGAGAATCAACCAATGGGATCAGATTCTGTACTCTGGGTGATGAGAATCAACCAATGGGATCAGATCCTCTACTCTGTGTAAATGTAATTACAGCGTCAGGTATTGATATTGATGCTGGGAAGACTGGAGTCCCTCATACTATGGGGATGATATATCACGTTGCATCTATCCAGCAGAGAACACAGTGAAAACATCACAATGTTTGGCAGCTTGGTTTCAGGTTTATCTTCTCATTTTACGCCAATGTAAGTTAATCTGTTTGTTGTGGACGGGACGGACAGATGGGATCAGATTCTGAGAGACAGGTGACAGACAGACAGACAGACATTATTTAACAGGACAGACAGACATTATTTAACAGACAGACAGACATTATTTAACAGACAGACAGACAGACAGACAGACAGACAGACATTATTTAACAGACAGTGACAGACAGACAGACAGACAGACAGACAGACAGGGGTTATTTAACAGATACATGTTCTCTCAGGGTTGGCAGAAACATCTATCGTATCCAGACATAATCAGAGTCTGCGAAGAGACAAACCGGTGTTGTGATACAGGTCTGATTAGTCTCTCAGGAGATGAAACGGCCTTATTGTCACAGGATCTACATGGCTTTAATACAACACCTGTCAGCAGCTTGATGTCCAGACCTCAGACTGCCATGGGTTAAATCAGGGGTCACAGTTTCTGGGACTCATGACCTGTGATGTCAGAATGACCTCTTAACCGTGGGATCAGAGGGTTTCTGGGTAACTCATGACCTGTTATGTCATTACAGACCTCAGACAGATCAGGGGTCACAGGGTTTCTGGGAAACTCATGACTGTCATTAATGACAGTAACAGACAGGGGTTAGCTTGTGGGGTCACAGCTTGTGTCCAGATGACATGCCATGGGTTAATTCAGGGTCACAGGGTTTCTGGGTAGTCCAGACAAATCTACTTTGACACAACGACAGACACACACATGGTTATGGGCTTAAAGAAGGAATTTTATTTTTTTATTTTAACTTTATTTAACAATGTCAGTTAAGAACAAATTCTTATTTCCAATGACAGGAACAGTGGGTTAACTGCCTGTTCAGGGGCAGAACGACAGATTTGACTTGTCAGACGGGGATTTGAACAAGACAGACAGACAGACAGACAGACCAGACATTATTTAACAGTCTTCCTCATTTAAGACAACAGACAGACAGACAGGGGGCTTATCAACATCCACGTCTTCCTCATTTAACCCAACCCCCCAGAATCAGAAGGGGGGCTGCCTTAATCAACATCCACGTCTTCCTCATGTTCTCTGATTTAACCCAACCCCCCTGAATCAGAGGTTGGCTTAAGAAACATCTTCCTCATTTACCCAATCCAGACCATTAATCAGAGAGGTGTTGTGACACAGGGGGTCTTAATCAACATCCACGTCTCCTCATTTAACCCCCCCCTGAATCAGAGAGGTGTAGGGGGTATCCAGTCTTTAAATCTGACAGATGGTCTTTAATTCCTCATTTAACCCAACCCCCCTGTCAGCAGGTTGTGCCTTAATCAACATCCACGTCTTCCTCATTTAACCCAACCCCCTGAATCAGAGAGTACCTCTTAACTGTCTTCCTCATTTAACCCAACCCCTCTGTCAGAGAATCAGGGGCTCTTAATCAACATCCACGTCTTCCTCATTTAACCCAACCCCCCTGAATCAGAGAGCTTGTGTCAGGGGGCTGCCTTAATCAACATCCACGTCTTCCTCGTGGGTCTGAATCAGAGGTGTCATGTGGGGGGGTCAACATCCAAATCTTCCTTTAATCAACATCCTGTTATGTCATTAATCCTTACTCATTTAACCCAACCCCCTGAATCAGGGGTCACAGGGTTTCTGAATCAGTAGGTGGGGGGCTGCCTTAATCAACATCCACGTCTTCCTCATTTAACCCAACCCCTCTGAATCAGAGAGGTTAGGGGCTGCCTTAATCAACATCCACGTCTTCCTCATTTAACCCAACCCCCCTGAATCAGAGAGGTGCAGGGGGGGCTGCCTTAATCAACATCCACGTCTTCCTCATTTAACCCAACCCCCTGAATCAGAGGTGCAGGGGGGCTGGTCTTCCTCATTTAACCCAACCCCCCTGAATCAGAGAGGGGGTTAATCGACTGCCTTCCTCATTTAACCCAACCCCCCTGAATCAGAGAGGTGGGGGGATTTGTACATCCACGTCTTCCTCATTTAACCCAACCCCCCTGAATCAGAGAGGATTTGCCTTAACTTCCACCTTTATTTAACCCAACCCCCTGAATCAGAGACCACTAGGTTAAGAACATTTAACCCAACCCCCTGAATCAGAGAATCAACATCCACTGTCTTCCTCATTTAACCCAACCCCCCTGAATCAGAGGTGTAGGGGGGGGCTGCCTTAATCAACATCCACGTCTTCCTCATTTAACCCAACCCCCTGAATCAGAGAGGTGTAGGGGGGCTGCCTTAATCAACATCCACATCTTCCTCATTTAACCCAACCCCCTGAATCAGAGGTGTAGGGGGGGTTGCTTAATCAACATCCACGTCTTCCTCATTTAAGAATTTAACCCAACCCCCCTGAATCAGAGAGGCCAAGGGGGGTTAACTGCTGTTAATCAACATCCACGTACCTTTCCTCATTTAACCCAACCCCCTGAATCAGAGAGGTGTAGGGGGAGACCTAAACAGTTTTCCTTTAATGACATCCACGTCTTCCTCATTTAACCCAACCCCCTGAATCAGAGAGGTGTAGGGGGGGGGGCTGCCTTAATCAACATCCACGTCTTCCTCATTTAACCCAACCCCCCTGAATCAGAGAGGTGCAGGGGGGGGCTGCCTTAATCAACATCCACGTCTTCCTCATTTAACCCAACCCCCCTGAATCAGAGAGGTGTAGGGGGGGCTGCCTTAATCAACATCCACGTCTTCCTCATTTAACCCAACCCCCCTGAATCAGAGAGGTGTAGGGGGGGGGCTGCCTTAATCAACATCCACATCTTCCTCATTTAAGTTGAACCCCCCTGAATCAGAGAGGTGTCAGGGGCTGCCTTAATCAACATCCACGTCTTCCTCATTTAACCCAACCCCCTGAATAGAGTTGAAATGGGGCTCCAGGGTATAATCAACATCCTTTCCCTCTCAGGGTATAGAGTTGAAATGTATTCTCTCAGGGTATAGAGTTGAAATGTATTCCATCTCAGAGTATAGAGTTGAAATGTATTCCCTCTCAGGGTATAGAGTTGAAATGTATTCCCTCTCAGGGTATAGAGTTGAAATGTATTCCATCTCAGGGTATAGAGTTGAAATGTATTCCATCTCAGGGTATAGAGTTGAAATGTATTCCATCTCAGGGTATAGAGTTGAAATGTATTCCCTCTCAGGGTATAGAGTTGAAATGTATTCCATCTCAGGGTATAGAGTTGAAATGTATTCCATCTCAGGGTATAGAGTTGAAATGTATTCCCTCTCAGGGTATAGAGTTGAAATGTATTCCATCTCAGGGTATAGAGTTGAAATGTATTCCACTCAGGGTATAGAGTTGAAATGTATTCCATCTCAGGGTATAGAGTTGAAATGTATTCCCTCTCAGGGTATAGAGTTGAAATGTATTCCATCTCAGGGTATAGAGTTGAAATGTATTCCATCTCAGGGTATAGAGTTGAAAACTATTCCATCTCAGGGTATAGAGTTGAAATCTATTCCATCTCAGGGTATAGAGTTGAAATCTATTCCATCTCAGGGTATAGAGTTAAAAAACTATTCCATCTCAGGGTATAGAGTTGAAATCTATTCCATCTCAGGGTATAGAGTTAAAAACTATTCCCTCTCAGGGTATAGAGTTGAAATGTATTCCATCTTGAGTTTTCACCCCAATATTACACTTTATATATTTTCATAGAAGACTGAAATATAACTAAACAGTTTGACATAGAAACACCTGATTTTCTGGCAGTAAAAAAATAAATAAGTAATTAAAAATATGAATAACACTCCACCCACAGGGCCACTGGGTCATTTGACTGCAGGAAAGAGAGTTTGTATTTATTTCCATGCGAGCCCCGTTGTCACAGTGTGGTACGGAATCAGAAAGGCAGATAGGTAAATGACTGACTCAGGTATAGAGGTAGAAGGGCTGGTAGAGGCCCATGGAGAAGATACACTGAGACAATGGCATTGTTCATCGCACTGTTCATCAACACACACACACACACACACACACACACACACACACACACACACACACACACACGCGCACGAATACACACACACATACACATGAATA